>NW_017189516.1:34836026-35049321 GCF_001704415.2 Capra hircus | reverse complement strand
TTAATGTTCTGAAGGATCTATTATGTACCTTGCACATGTCAGAGTCTTTTAAGATTAGTGTTTTTCTAATTTATTTGCACTAGCAGAAGATTAAATTCTGGTAGCATTCTATTTATCTCTTCAAACAAGCATGACCGTTTTGGACAAATGTAAATGAAGTATAGTTTAAAATGAATCTGTACATAAAATATTTCCCACAAGTGTGATTATAACCATTGCCTATTTTTACTGGGTATTATGAATGTGCATTTTGAATGTTTATATTGAAATGCCTCTACAGGTCAGACAGAACAATTTTCTATTTCTGAAGGACATCAAAATGGGTTAAATATATAACGTGTCAAAAACATATCAAGCTAAGTGCATTAGAACAAAATGACTATTATAATCCTTTGGAATGAATTATGGCCAAATTTATCTTAATTTCTTGATAGTATTTTGTTCACTCTCTTCACAATGAAGTAAAGGGGCTTTGGTTTACATTAATTAGGTCAGTTGGTTATTTATTTTTAGTTAGGTAACGAAGACTGAGTAGTCCACAGACTGGATTTTTATTTCATTGCTGCTATCCACCAAGCAGAATGCCTGGGGCATCCTCTTACAGTAATGATGCATGCGTGTACTGGTTTCATTATGCTATGTTTAAACACCCATGGTTGGCAGGAATGTGCTAAAGTCTGGATATAGGATAGTTCATCATGTCCTTTGTCCCTGCCCAGGGCAACTGCCACTGAAAGGCACAACATGATGGAAAGACAGCAGATGGGTGGTTGAGAGCTGAACGGTACTTCCTTGCTGACCTAAGAGAAGAAGTTTGAGGGTTTGGCTATTTGTCTTAAAAGAAGGTCTAGCAGACTTTCATCTTGTACATAACTTCCACATATATTTTTAATTACAATGTTATGCTTATTATATATATCTCTTTGTAGTTTTCCTCACCGAGAAAAAGCCAATTCAGTATTAAAACGCTACCCAAAGGAGGATGACTCTTTGAAGAAATAAGACAGAGTGCAACAATTGAGCGTGAAATGCAAAGAAAAGAAGTCTGTACATTTGAAGAGGCAAGAGAAGCTTTGAAAATAATGAAAAAACTGTGAGTATATTGGCAGTCTTTTAAAATATTCATAAAATTTGCGCTAACTTTTGTGATGTATATTTAAAACCTTGCATTCCCAAATGTGTGTTGCTATCAGTTAAAAAAAACCTCTTGAAGAAAAGCTAACTCTAAATGTGGCCTCTAAGAACATGGTGTGGGTCAGAGGCCTCGCGTCCACTCTTCCTGTGTGCTGATCTGTGTTTGAAGGCTCCATTTCCATAGGAACCCTGCTTGAGCTGAGTTGATCATCCGTGCCACAGGTAAGTAAGCTTGTTTTACTCAAGGCTCTTGTTCCAAGAAAAGATGCAAGATACCATCATGACCCTACCATGCTTGATCACAAAGTACAGAGAAAGCTGATAGATAGTGACGCTGTTTTAAAACATTTACTTTCTACCAGAGAAAAGACATATCAGAACTCCCCTCCCACTCTGACAATGGTGTACATTCTTTGGAACTGCTTTACAGAAGGAAATGATGTTTCAGAAGAGGTAGGTATTGTATAAAGATCCACTCCTGTACGCTGCTGTGAAAATAACACTACTTGAGAAACAAGTGATGTTGGATGTGCTCAGGACATCAGATAATTCTCAGAGCAGTGGATGCAGAAGTTTTAAAGAAAGATGATGTGGTTCCAGGGGGTGAGAGGAAGGAGTTCAAGGGAGATGATCAGAGAGCAGTGTTGCTAGATTTTTGTGTGCACAGCAAAGGCAAAATCAGTGGTTAAAGTGATCAGTTTGTGAGCGTCAGGGTTTTTAACTCTGAAGTCCCACAGTTGAAAACAGGGAAGAATACATCATCTATCATCCATCAGCAATCACAAAACACTCTTGTCTTTTAAATTTCTTTCAGCTTTTTTCTGTTGTATCTGCTTACATCCTTGTGGGTTTTTTCTTTTCCCATACTTCTTTTTCTTATAAAAGTAATACATTATATGTAGAGACATTGAAAATATGGTAAAACAAAAATGAATAAAATCACTTGAATTTTTAGTACTATCAGTTTTATAATTTTGGTATTTATCATTCTAGCCTATTCATAGTACATAGATAATTTTAATGACAATAGGATTATAGTATAAATAGTATTTTGTAGCATGGAGTTTCTGATAAAACCTGGCTCATGTACTTAAAAATTAGGTTTTGATATTGTGTTTTTCCAAAAAAGTACAAATTGTAGATACTCTACTGTGGTTTTTATAAAGCTAGTACCTTTTCATCCTGCTTTATCATGTTCCTTTAAAGGAAAGGTAAGAACTTTGGTGGGAAGATACTTTGACACTATGTAAAAATATTCTGTTCTCCACCAAACTTCTACCTACTAGTTTTAACAACTAGTTTTAACATCTGCTATTGATAGTTCTTGACTGAATCAATTAAATTCTAGTTTAACATAATGCTAAATGATGAGTTTCTGACTCCATCGTTCTGTGTACATTTGTTAGCTGGCGGTCCACTATGGGCAAAAATTTTTCCCTTGATCTATCTCTCTTTCATAAATCATTTTATTCTGTGAGTTATAATCCATTACTGTCAGTGTTTTGATCAAAATATCTTAAAATTTGGCTAATGGAAATTTCTTCAAACCAGGTTCTCTGTCTCTTTGACATGTTCTTATCATTTTTGATTTTTTCTTTAAACTTTTTGGCCCAGCAAGGTGCTCCAGGATACTGTTGTACTTTCCCTGCCCCAGTCTTGGCATTGGTTGTTTCTCTGAGGAGCCTTGCTTACTTTTTAGTTAGGAATAATATTTAGAAACCAAGCTAGAGTGTTTTCATTGCCATCAGAGTATCATTGTTTCTGGAGGTTCCAACAGCAGAGCGACGGGAAAAAATGATACATGTATATGCATATAAATATGTGTGTGTGTGCACGCACATGTGTCTGTGTGTGTTAGGGGACCTGCATATTCATCCTGCTAATCTTCAGTTCCAACACCCTCAGGGTTTTTGTTTTCCCCATTCTATATTTGTATGTGAAATGTAAATATTCTCCATAGATGTTCTTCCACAGTGAGAAGAAGCCTGGCTGTCAATTACACCAGTATATTAACTCATTTGCCCAATTCTATAGCACACATACGGTTGGTTTCATTATTTTAATGCCCATATCACAATAGGGAGGGAAAAAACATTTATGTTCATCCATCTGTCCCTTCTGAAAGTCATTCTGTATGTATTCACAGAATTTACCCTGTTTAAAAAAAAATCTGGATGGGACTTGCTTGTAAGGGATGTGTTACCATTTTTTCAGCCGGTCTGTTGTATTTTGGCATTAAGTAGTTTCCACTGTTTTTACAATTACAGATAATGCCATCGTAAATAATTTTGCATGATAGGAAGTACATCTTCAGTATAAATTCTTGGAATTGGATTGCTTATCAAGGGTTGATGTGTGTGTAGGTTTGTTAGAATTTGCCAGAAAGCTCATACTGTTTTACATCCCCTCCAAGATATCTGAGAGAGTGCCTATCCCTCACAGTCTGACTAGCAGGGTGTGACATGGTATCTTGGTTGTGTTTCAACTTACATTTCTTTTATGAGTGAAGTTGTGTATTTTGCCATGTATTTATGGGCCATTATTATATCTATTTTGTGCGTTGTCTTGGCCTTTTGTTCATTTTTTTCCTATCAGATTTATGGTCCTTCCCATGCCCCCCCCACCCCGAATTTTTAGAAAATATATTAGAGATACTAGCCTTTATTGGTGATACATTTCAAATATGTGCTTGCAATTGTCATTTATATTTTGACTTTGCTTATGGGTTTTACTTATGCAGTTTTTTTCATTTTCATTGTAGCTAAACATTAAACAAGTAGTTTATTGAATCTAGATTTTAAATCATACTAGAAAACCTTCCTCTTAGTCCCTGGTTATAGAGGAATTCACACAATTTCTTTTAATATATTTGAATTTTTACATTTGGTCCTCTGATTCACTTAGTTTATTCTTGGGTGTGGTGTGAGTTATGGATCTGATTGTTTTTCATGTAGCTATCCAGTTGTCCATGCACAATTTGTTACGAAGTCCTTCTTTGCCCCAGTGATTTTAGTTACCTTTTACCAGAACCCAATTTCCATGTGTACTTAGTGAATTTCAGGACTGTTCATATTCTAGTCCATTGGTCCATCATTCTACTTAAATGCTAGTCCCACACTGCTTTAATTATAGAAGATTGATAGCATATTTAATATAAATTACAGCTAGTTTCCTTTATAAGCTTTTTCAGTGTTTTGTTCTCATATGCCTATTTTTCCATATAAATTTTAGTATTAATGTGTCTAGCACAGAAAAAACTCATTTGTCAGTGTTTTTATTTGGATTTCTTTCGGTTTATAAATTAACTTAGGGAGAACTAACATCTTTAAGGTATTAAATCACCCTCTCAAGAAGAGATTTCTTTCTGTTTATTGAAGTAAGGAAAGTTTTACTGTTTTCAGAAATGTTTATTGTTTTCATCATATAAGTTTTGCACATTCCTTAGGTTGGTTCCTGTTTCTTTGTTGCTATTGTAAATGGGTTGTTCTTTTCCATGAAAAATTCTAACTGGTTATTATTTGTGAATGTGTGAGCTATTGATGTTTTTTAAACCTTACTGAGTTACATACAATTAACCGCATGTATATAAACTGTACAACTTGGTAAGTTTTAACATATGCATACACCTATGAAACCACAGTGAAGATAGTAAATAGATTCATCACTCCCAAAAGCCCCGTTGTAATTCCTCCTTCCCACCTCTCCCAATGATCAAGACCACCCCCAGGCAATGATTCATCTGATTTTTGTTGCTACTGCTGCTGCTGCTGCTAAGTCACTTCAGTCGTGTCCGACTCTGTGCAACCCCAGAGACGGCAACCCACCAGGCTCCCCCGTCCCTGGGCTTCTCCAAGCCATTTCCTTCTCCAATGCATGAAAGTGAAAAGTCAAAATGAAGTCGGTCAGTCATGTCTGACTCCTAGCGACCCCATGGACTGCAGCCTACCAGGCTCCTCCATCCATGGGATTTGTCAGGCAAGAGTACTGGAGTGGGGTGCCATCGCCTTCTCCATTTGTTGCTACAGATTAGTATATATTTTCTAGAATTTTCTATAAGTGAAATCATACATTATGTACTCTTTTGTCTGACTCAGCATAATTATGACTTTTTTGTTACTCAGCATAATTATGTTCAGATGTATCCATAGTTCACATAACAATAGTTATTTTTATTGCTGAATAGTATATCATTGTATGTATATGGACGTTTGAGTTGTTTCCAGTGTGAGGTTATTATAGATGAAGCTGCTATGAATATTCATGTACTGGGCTATTGACTTTTTAAAATTAATACCATATATATTTATTTTGACTTGAATTCTAAGAAATCCTATGGTCCAAGTTAAACTTTCAAGGATACATTAGATTTTAAAAAATTTTTTATTTTGAGATAATTATAGATTCTTAGAGAATTGCAAAGATAACACAGAGAGGTCCCACCAGAGCCTTTATCTACTTTACCCTAGTGGTTACATCTTACATAATAGTAGTACTGTATCAAAACCAGGAAAGTGACATTGGTACAACCTGTCTGTATAGTTCTATGCCATTTTATCACTTGTGTAGACTCCTGTAACCACCACTACAGTTAAGATGCAAAATTCTTTCATTATTACAAAATCTTCCTTAATAGTCACATCCTTTCTACCACCACTAACATCCCTAACCTCTGGTAATCACTCTTCTGTTCCCTACCTGTGTCATTATAAGAATGTTATACAATTGGAATCATATAATATGCAACCTGTTTATATTGTCTGTTTACACTCAACATAATGTTCTTGACTTCATCCAAGTTCGGTGTGTATCACTAGGTCATTCTTTTTTATTGCTGAGTAGTATTCCATGGTAATGGGCTTCCCTGGTGGCTAAGATGGTAAAGAATCTGCCTGCAATGTAGGAGACCTAGGTTCAATCCCTATGATGTATCACAGTTTTTTAAACCATTCTCTCATTGAGGGTCACCTGAGTTGCTTCCTGTTTGAGGCTATTTCAAATAAGGCTGCTATGAATATTTGTGTACAGGTTTTTATGTGAACATCAGTTTTCATTTCTCTGGGGTAAATCCCCAGGAATATATTTGTTGTAAGTATATGTATAGTTCTGTAGGCTACTGACAGAGTAATTTACTCTCCAGCACTTGGTGTCATCACTGTTTTTTTGTTTTTAGTCATTGTGATAGGTGTGTAGTGATACATTGTGATTTTAATTTCCGTTTCCTTAGTGGCCATAGAAACATCTTTTCATATGCTTATTTTCCATTTATATATATTTTCTTCTGTGAAATCTTTCTTCCTATCTTTTGGTTACCTTCTGATCAGATTTTCTTGTATTTTTGAGTTTTCTGTATATTCTGGACACAGATCTGTGGTTAGATATGTGTTTTGTAGGCTATTGATTTTTATGTGTTAATTATAGATCATACTACCTTACCGATGGCCTCTTTTGTTTCCTTCAAGGTGAGTGATGAGGTCTTGATGGCTTCCCTCTCTGGCCCTTAATGCATGTCAGTGCTTCTCTATATCCTTTCCTGCCCTCAGAGACAGGATGCTGCATTTCAGCAATATTCAAAGCAAATCGAAGAAACTCTTTCAGCAATTGCTTTGTGCTCTCCAGCATCACCTTTTCCCTCTCTATAGAATCATTCTCATTAGCCTACCCACCTTTTAGGGAAAAAAAAAACAACTTTCTCTCACCCTCTTATCTCCCTCCAGCAATAACCTCATTTTTGCCTTGTCTGTACTCACACCCCTGGTGAGCTTTTCCTAGTTTGTGGCTTGAAATATTAATGACTCCCAAATTTATATCCTCGAGTCCTGGAGAGTTACCTTGAAATGCAGACCCAGGTGACTGACTGCCTACTCAGCATCTCTTGGAATTGCCACAGCCTTTCTGATCTCAGTGGTTTGTTGTTTAGTTGCTCAGTTGTGTCTGACTCTTTGTGACCATGGACTGTAGCCCACTAGGCTCCTCTGTCCACGAGATTTTCTAGGCAAGCATACTGGAATAGGTTGCCATTCCTTCTCCAGGGGCTCTTCCCCACACTGCGATCGAACCCACGTCTCTTATGTCTCCTGCATCGACAGGCAGATTCTTTACCGCTGAGCCACCAAGGATAGATCCCACTCTAATCTCGGTATGTGGTAGCCATACATCTGTCCATCTCTTTGCTAAGCCCCAAACCTTGTTGCCACCCCTGGCTCTTCTTTTTCATATCCACACTCCATCTGCCAAGAGTGCTGATATATTCATATTCAGAATAGAACCACCTCTCAGCCTGTCTTCTTGGTACCACTTTACGTCCAAGCCACCATCACTCTCTCATTCGTATGATTTCTTGGCCACCTCGTCATTGGTCATTCTCAAAATAGCAGGCTAGAGTGATCCTTCCAAGTGTCTCCTCTGTAACAGCTTCCTGTCTTCCTCGATAAACGTGCAGGGGGTCAGAATCACCCACGGGGCACTGCACCATAAGTCCTCGTCTCTGTCCACTCCATACCTCCACCACAGCTGCAGGCACTTCTGTATTGCATCTCCTGTGACACATCACTCCTTGGTCACTTTCCTGTGGCTTCCTTGTGGCTCCATACACACATGTAGCACGTGTCCTGCCTCAGGGCTTTGGCACTTGCTCTTTCCTCTTCCAGGTGGATGTTTCTGAGCTCTGGCACCACTCACTTATCAGCATCTGATGTGTATTCATGGTATTTGTTAACTGTTAGCTCTGACAGCAGCGTTTCTCTTCTGTTTTGTTCATAGCTATAGTCTTTAGCATATGAAACAGTGCCTGTGCATCTAGGCATTAAAGAAATATTTGATGAAGTAATGAACAAATGTATTGGTGTATTATGAAGTCCATTTAATTTATAGGAAGTAGTGATCTGATGACTTTGGCATTTGCTTTCTAGTCTTGGACTACATGTGTGTAAGCAGTTGTGTCTGACTCTTTGTGACCCCATGGACTGTAGCCCACCAGGCTCCTCTGTCAATGGAATGTACCAGGTAGGAATACTGGAATAGGTTCCCATTTCCTCCTCCAGGAGACCTTCCCAACCCAGAGATCAAACCTGCATCTCCTGCGTCTCCTGCATTGACAAGCAGATTCTTTACCACTGAGCCACCTGAGAAACCACCTGCAAGTTAATTGACTACCTTTTTGTTTACTAAAACCTTGCACTCAGACCAGTTTACACATAATTATTTTCCTTATCCCCAAATCTGAACTTCATGAAGTTTAAAGTATGATTTAGGTAGATTTTTTTGTTGTTTTCATTGATTTTTTTACCTAATTGGGAATATAAGTCTAGTTGTGAGATACAGTAGAAGTAAATGTGTTATGCTTCATGGTCCTCATTTTTGCCAGTGTAGGAATTTGTGCAGATTTACTCAGATGTCATCTGCTGGGTGCCTGCTACATAACAGACACAGGACATTCAGCAGTGAATGTGCTGACCCTCCCTCCTGGCTTTGAGATCTGGGAAAGGCAGGCATGCAAAAAAGCTCAGTTCAGTTCAGTCACTCAGTCGTGTCACTCTTTGTGACCCCATGGACTGCAGCACACCAGGCTTCCCTTTCCTTCACCATCTCCTGGAGGTTGCTCAAACTCATGTCCATCGAGTTGGTGATGTCATCCAACCATCTCATCCTCTGTCATCTCCTTCTCCTCTGCCTTCAATCTTTCCCAGCATCAGGGTCTTTTCCAATGAGTTATTTCTTCACATCAGCTGGCCAAAATATTTCAGCTTCAGCATCAGTCCTTCCAAAGAATATTCAGGACTGATTTCCTTTAGGATGGAGTGGTTTGATCTCCTTGCAGTCCAAGGAACTCTCAACACCACACAGTTCAAAAGCATCAGTTCCTCAGTGCTCAGCTTTCTTGATAGTCCGACTTTCACATCCATACATGACTACTGGAAAAACCATAGCTTTGACTAGACGGACTTCTGTCGGCAAAGTAATGTCTCTGCTTTTTAATATGCTGTCTAGGTTTGTAATAGCTTTCCTTCCAAGGAGGAAGCATCTTTTAATTGCATGGCTGCAGGCACCATCTGCAGTGATTTTGGAGCCCAAGAAAATAAAGTCCATAACTGTCTCCATTGTTTACCCATCTGTTTGCCTTGAAGTGATGGGACCGGATGCCATGTTTCTTTTTTTTCAATGTTGAGTTTCAAGCCAGGCTTTTCAGTCTTTTCTTTCACTTTCATCAAGAGGCTCTTTAGTTCCTTTTTGCTTTCTGCCATAAGTGTGGTGCTGTCTGCATTTCTGAGGTTATTGATACTTCTGGCAATCTTGATTCCAGCTTGTGCCTCATCCAGCCCTGCATTATAAGCAAGGTGACAATATACAGCTTTGACGTACTCCTTTCCCAATTTTGAACCCATCTGTTGTTCCATGTATGGTTCTAACTGTTGCTTCTTGATCTATATACAGGTTTCTCAGGAGGCAGGTAAGGTGGTGTGGTAGTCCCATCGCTTTAAGAATTTTCCAGTTTGTTGGGATTCACACAGTCAAAAGCTTTAGCATAGTCAATGAAGCAAAATTACATGTTTTTCTGGAATTCTCTTGCTTTTTCTATGATCCAACGGATGTTGGCAATTTGATCTCTGATTCCCCTGCCTTTTCTAAATCCAGTTTGAACATCTGGAAGTTCTCAGTTCATGTACTGTTGAAGCCTAGCTTGGAGAATTTTGAGCATTGCTTTGCTAGCATGGGAGATGAGTGCAATTGTGTGGTAGTTTGAATATTCTTTGGAATTACCTTTCTTTGAAATTGGAATGAAAACTGACCTTTTCCAGTCCTGTGGGCACTGTTGAGTTTTCCAAATTTGGTGGCATACTGAGTGCAGCACTTTCACAGCATCCTTTTAGGATTTGAAATAGCTCAGCTGGAATTCTGTCACCTCCACTGGCTTTGTTCATAATGATGTTTCCCTCAGGCCCACTTGACTTTGCATTCTGGGATGTCTGGCTCTAGGTGAGTGATTGTTATCTGAGTCATGAAGATGTTTTTTGTATAGTTCTTCTGTGTATTCTTGCCACCTCTTCTTAATATCTTCAGCTTCTGTTAGGTCCTTTATTGTGCCCATCTATACATGAAATGTTCCATTGGTACCTTTAATTTTCTTAGAGAGATCTCTAGTCTTTCCCAGTCTATTGTTTTCCTCTATTTCTTTGCACTGATCACCGAGGAAGGCTTTCTTATCTCTCCTTTCTATTCTTTGGAACTCTGCATTCAGATGGATATATCTTTCTTTTTCTCCTTTGCCTTTAGCTTCTCTTCTTTTCTCAGCTATTTGTAAGGGCTCGTCAGACAACCATTTTGCCTTTTTGCATTTCTTTTTCTTGGGGTTGGTCCTGATCAGTGCCTCCTGAACAACGTCACAAACCTCCATCCATAGTTCTTCAGGCACTCTGTCTATCAGATCTAATCCCTTGAATCAATTTGTCACTTCTGCTGTATATTCATAAGGGATTTGATTTAGGTCATACCTGAATGGTCTAGTGTTTTTCCCTACTTTCTTCAATTTAAGTCTGAATTTTGCAGAAAATCTCACCTCTGCACTAGTTAACAGAATGCCAAGTGAAATCCTCTTCATGGGCAAGCACCTGGACCTGATTTGGTGTCTCAGCTCTGCCACCTACTGACAGTTTTGTTTCTGCAAACATTTCACCTTTCTAAGCCTCAGTTTCAGAACGTTTACAAAAGGAGAAATTACACCTTTAGCATTAGCATTAGGTTTGGGGCCGTGCACTTAGCTTGGCACAGTGCCTGGCACAGAGAAAGCCTTCCATAAATCTATTTTATTCTAGTTTTTAGGTGTTGAATTATAACCACTGTATTTCAGAATCAGTATTTGATCTGTACTATTGTCTTCTCTCTTTTCCTCTCTATAGGTCCCCCAGGGTGTTTGCAGTTTGGAACTTTTGATCTTGAACTAACATGAAGAAAATAGTAGTAATTCTTTAAATGAGCTACTTCAGAGCTTTTCTTGACAAATTATTTCTAGTTTATTTGTGCTTGACTTTCCAAAATGGCTGCCCTCAAACTTGAGTGTGCCTAAGAATTTGCTTGGTTGCTTCTCCAACCTGCACAGTCCCCCTCAGTGCCCAGATCTAGGTTGCTCATACAATTCTGCAGCAAGAGAAATCAGGATTCCCTGGGGGTATGGCAAATTATGGCAAATTCTCAGGCTGTAGCAAGAGAATGGAACATGAAGTGAAATCTGTTGTAGTGCTATGTCATTTGTGTGTCTGACTCTTTTTTGACCCCATGGGCTATAGCCTGCCAAGCTCCTCTGTCCATGGAATTCTCCAGACAAGAATACTAAAATGGTTGCCATTTCCTACTCCAAGGGATCTTCCCAACCAAGGAGTTGAACCTGTGTTTCTTGCATTTCCTGCATTGGCAGGCAGATTCTTTACCACTGAGCCACTTGGGAAGCCCAGCAGAAAGTAAGGAAGTACTCAAAGTAAAAAGAGAGCATGTCCAAGGGACATAGGAGCCAACCTGAAGGAGCTCTCAGTGGCCAAAGCCAGAACAATGTGAATAACATTATATGTGATATAGTTTTGGATTATAACATAAAGCATATAATAAACACACGAGTCCATAATGATACAAATAAATGAATAAATAAATAGGTAAGAAGGAACAAATCTTTTATTACACAAGAATTCTAATCTACTTATGTAAATACTCCCATCTCCAGGAGGTAGAGCCTAATTCTCTGCCTCTCTTGAGGGTTGCTTGGACTTAATGATCTGCTTCCAAAGACTAGAGTATGGAAAGTGGGGGAAAATACCTTACAGTGGAGAAACCTGGCAAACCACCACCTTGATTGGGTGATCAAGGTTAGCATCATCAATAACAGGTCATGTTATGAGAATGGACGTCACCTCTGTGGCATCTTCCTCCTCAAACCCCAGTGGAATCATGAGAAAACTGCCAAAGACATCCAAATTGAGATATATTGTACAAAACACCTGACCCCTCAACACTGTCAAGGTCGTGACAAAGAGGAAAAGACTGGAAAACTGTCACAAAACAGATGAGACTAAAGACATGTAATGATTAAGTGCAATGTGGACTGGATTCTGGAACCAAAAGGTCATTAGTAGGAAAACCAGTGAAGTCCAAATCCACTGTTAATAGTCATGGATCAATATTTGTTCATTGTAACAAATGTACCATCCTAATGTAAGAGGCTAATGTGACGGAATACTGGGTGAGGGACACCGAGAAATGCTCTGTACTATCTTTCCAAGTTTGCTGTAAATCTAAAATTACTCCAAAATTTAAAAAAAAAAATCATTTTACAAATGTACGGTCCAGGGTCCACAGGTCTCCATGTGGCCAGGGAACCTGCTTTAATGAGCAGGGGATTCTAATGCAGGTGATCAGCTGATAACATTTTGTTAGACTGTCAACCAGATGATTTAACTAAAAGTGCTTAGTTTAGAAACCAAATCCAAAGATTTTAGTCGGAAGTTGAGCTATTCCTTTTTGGATGATAGTTCTCATTCCAAAGTGTTGCCTTAAATTTGTCTTATGTGGAAATTATTAACAGAGAAATTGAAGAAAGTGCCACTTCATACTAGACTATGCCACAGTAGCTACACTGGGGATCTCTAAAGTCAGAGCCCACAGCAGGAAACAGCATGTGGATACTCGTGGGTGGAGATGGTGATTCATAAGAAGAGATCAGAGGTATTTAAGAGTTGGTCACTAGTTCCCTGGAAATGACTCATCACACTTGCAGGGAGAAACTGGGATTCTTTGACAGTTAGGGGACCTCTGATTTCATTTAGCCTCTCATGATCCACTGATGGCATTTGAACCACTGATTCAGAACTTTGCCCTTTGAAGGTTGAAAGAATTCAGAAAAAAAAGGGAGGGACAGAGTTGAGTCTGGGCATAAACATATGGGGGCATACAGGGAGCCTCTGTGCATATCCATCCAGAACTTTCCACACTTTCATAGACCCATCCTAGACCCTCTTGGAGGAGCAAAATGTGAAGTTCCCTCTCAGCTACAGGTGGTAGTTTCCTGTGGCTCCCATGGGCTTGATCACTACATCTTTTGGGATCTCTTGAGAATAAGTTACACAGGGCTAAAGTCTGTTATCATGTATCATTGGTATTCTGAGCTTCCAGAAAGATCAGGAAGGTCTGACAGCACTTTGTCCATGATCATATATGGTCATTTAGTTTTTATTGATTATACTGTCGATGTTTTTCAATTAGTGGTGAACTTTATTCTCTGGCAGTTGGGCCCTTTTGTAGATTGTAAATGCTATGTAGTCTCAGTTATTCTTTTCAAGTTATGGTAGTAACTTTATTTGGATGGTTTCAGCCTGCATGTTACTAAAGCAGTGGAGTTGTTCCAGTGTGGGTCTCTACTGCCATACCAGCAGTCTTTTAACCTTGGCAAGTTTCAATACCAGTTACCCTTTTTTTCAGGCCAGCCCTCAGAGAACTGGTGACTGGTGGGATTGATGGGTCCACTTTTTTTTTTTTTTTTTGGTCCTTTGTAGACTCTTCTGCACCATAGATTTAATATAACTCTGCATATCTTAGGCTGCAATGTCTAGTTAGTGATGTCCTATTTAGCCTCCAAATGTGCTGCTATTCAGGGCTTCTCTGGTAGCTCAGACAGTAAAGAATCTGCCTGCCATGTGGGAGACCCAGGTTTGATCTCTGGGTTAGGAAGATCCTCTGGAGAAGGGAATGGCTACCAACTCCAGTATTCTTGCCTCAAGAATCCCATGAACAGAGGAACTGGCAGGCTACAGTTCATGGGGTCGCAAAGAGTCAAACATGATTGAGTGGCTAACACGTTCACAACGATTTCATGCTGCTATTTATCCATGATTACCCCCAGGACATAGGTAGAATTTCAGAACTCATCAGTGCTTCTCATCTTGCCAGAAGGAGTTCTCCTAATGGAGCTGGTGGAAACCCAAGGGTCCCCTGGCAATATTGCATCAGAGTTTAAGGTCACGTAAGTGGTGAGTCCGGGAACAGGAGTTAGGACTCTGTGGTGCCTCTTTTGCCCCCAGCTGACTCCTGCCTGCTGTGCACACGTCACTTCCTCATTGTTGATGCCCTCTGCCTGGCACACAGCACTGCAGGGCAGAATAGAAGCAACATAGCTCAAGCTTTCCACAGCAGCCACCTAACTTACGCGAAGTTCTTACAGCCTTATTGTAACCCTTTGAAGGGGTTGGCTCTGTTGCTGAGCATATTCCCCACCTTTCTTTTCCTCATATTCCTGTGGACGCAGTGGGCAGGAGTCAGGCACCCCGGCCGTTCCACTGCTGAAGCGGACGTCCGCTCAGGGAATGGCTGTTCATGAGCTCCTCATGCAGGTACCCTACATTGGGCTTCCTTGAAGCTCCTCTCAGTAGTTCAGGGTCTTAGGTTCTCAGCAGTAGCTTTGAATCTATGAAAGTGTGACAGACCAACCTGGCCTGTGCAGTGCTGCTGCTCCAGAGTGCTGGATTGCTAGCTCGGCAGTGCTCACTGTTAGAAGTGGCTTACGTTATCCAGTAGTGAGTGGCATTCAGTCAGTGGAACTGATGAGAATGCAACCTTCACATTCAAATTGGGATTTGAGTAGAACCCTAAATCAGCAACTTTCCTTGCCAAATATTTAATGCACCTATTATTTCATCTGAAAGATGGTGTCACATGTCTCCCATGGCATGCTAGGAGGAGGTTAGCTATGAATTCAGAGAACAGGGGTTACCTATTACCCAAGGAATTATTCCTTAACCAAATACATTAAACCTGTCTCTTCAAAATGTAAAAGAAAGAAGAAAAAGGTTAGGCCGATGTGTTGAAAAATGATACAGTATCCAATAGAAAATGCCAGTTTTTTTTTTTTAATAAGGTTTTCTGTACTTATATATAATACTATGGACCATTAGGGGCACAAATCAATTTCCAAAAGTAATAAGCAATTATGAATAGTTTAAAAAACTAGCTACTTTAATAAATATACAAGTGGATGACAAAATCCAATATATATTACATATTTCATCAATTCTCTAATCATTTTAAGTTCTGTGAAATTGAGGTGGAGTTTGCAATCAATGACATATGGTTGAGAACATGTTTTTTTCTTTTTTTAACCCAGAAAAAAAAGTGTGCTTTTCAATTCATGGTATATTTGATAAAATGTCACCACCCCTGCCCACTCCTCAGAGCCCATCTGCATGAGGCCACTACTGTAAATCAAGTAGGTGGCTGCTGTTTCTTTTTCTTCTTCTTTTTTTAAATATTCTAGGATATCTTACAATCACTTCTCTCTCTTTCTTTTTATAGATAAATGTGCACTTTAGAACAACTCACACTTCTTTTTAAAAATAATTTTATTTATTTGGGGCTGTGCTGGTCTCCTTTGCTGCACAGGCTTTTCTCTAGTTGTGGTGAGCAGCGAGCGAGGGCTACTCTCTAGGTGCGGTGCATGGGCTTCTCATTGCAGTGGCTTCTCTTGTGGAGCACAGGTTTCAGTAGTTGCAGCGTGTGGGCTCAGTAGTTGCAGCTCCCAGGCTCTAGAGCACAGGCTTGGTAGTTGCGGCACACAGGCTCAGTTGCTCCACAGCATCTGGGATCTTCCCCGATCGTTGGCAGATGGATTCTTATCCACTGAGCCATATTAATTAGAAGCCCAGCTGCTGATTTAATATATTGGGGTTGTAACTGGTTCTTTCCCCCAGTGTTAGGGCATAGTTTCCCTAGTGTTAGGGCACAACTCCCCCGGGGCAAGACTTCTGACTGTAGAAATAAGATTCAGTTTAGCTACTTCCAAGGTACAATAAAATCAGTAGCAAAAGAAATTAGAACTCTGCAATAGTCTAGTATTGTCAGACCTAGGACTTGGGTACCATCAAATTGAAACAGGGCATCTCTTCCCCCACTGTGCACATAGCAACCAGCAGAGCAAAGAGGGCTCTGCTTTTTCTTGAATTGTAACCTTCAGAGAATTGTACTTAATGTGGCATTATTATTTGAATGTTAAAATATTACCCCATTTCCAAAGCTAGTATTTGATATCAGTCACTGCTTATACTAATACTAAAGCCTGATTTTTCTTTCCATTCTATTTTTGAAGAAAGACTCATGGAATAGGCTCCAGTCATTTTTATAGCTGATAGGGTTTGGGAAAACTAAATAGGTCAAGCTGTTCATTTCACAAATAAGGCAATAGCAAGAGAAGTTGTTAATTTGCTCATTTCCCCCTAGCAAGATACCGATTGGGGAATCCCAGAGGAGAACCCAAGTCTCCCTGCCCTCCCTTCCCTCTGTATTGAACACAGTTCCCTCCTAATCTGGTGAGGCTGGGGTTTCACAGTGGAACAGTTTACCTCTAGGCTTTTTATGCCAGTTCTTATTAGGCACATCACAGTATCCTTATTCAAGCCCAGATAGGGTTGTAATGGAAAAATTGGTGGCTGGTTCATACTCTTGGCTGCATTTTTATTTTTACTGTTTTAAAATGCTTTAGAACAGGCAAAGCAGGTGACATCCTTTGCATTTTTAAACCAATATTGTGAGTGCCAAAAAGACCAGTGATGTACCTGATTTCTAACTGGAGTTGGAATTTGTGGCTTTTGATTCCTAATCAAGTACTCCTGAACATCATACCATGTAGCTGATAGACTTGGAGCACAAGACAGGAAGAAAAGAAAAAGGAAACTTAATAAGGCTTGTAATATAATAGGGCCAATTAGGGCCAAGGAATATAGAGGTAGGCTGAAATTTCCTATTGTTACCTGAAAAGTGGCAACCTGAACTCTTAGACAGTTTTGCACTTGTTTGGTTTGATGGTAAGATTATTTTCAAGAGAGCTGTCTTTAAAATAAACTAGTGGGGTTTCATAATAATTCTAGAGTAATGTCTGAAGTGGTAGAAGAGATGATAAAGCTGTTTAGAGTTAATGAAACTGCAGTACTACAGAGATTGATTTTTATTACTTTGAAAGACAGAGTACATTATAAAGATCCAGGTACATATTAATAACTTAAATGAGATAAAGTAGTAAGAACAATTAATTCCCCAGAAACCTAGAATTTATATGTTTTTTCATCAAAACTGTTTCATTTTCCTGTTTTGTATTTTAAAGTATTAAAATCCAGAAACTAACACAACATTGTAAATCAGCTATACCTGAAAAAAATAAAAACAGGGTAAACTTTAGACAGACTTATTTACTAGGAATTATATTCTTCAGTTTACCACAAAAAGATCCTTTGTTTCCATTACACTAGAAATCCTGTGCTCACTGCAGTTTAGTCATGAATTGCCCTACCACTAACCGTCTCGCTGAGAAAAGAAACTAATTGCCTGACTTAATGTATTCTGAGTTGCTGCTTGTGTGGCAGATGAAGTGAAGTGAAAGTCAAAGTGTTAGTTGCTCAGTTGTGTCTCCTTCGCAACCCCATGGACTGCACTGGAGTGGATTGCCAGGGGGTTATTCTCGACCCAGAAATTGAACCTGGGTCTCCCGCATTGCAGGCAGATTCTTTACCATCTGAGCCACTGGTGAATCACAATTTGTTGTTGTTGAGTCACTCAGTCACGTCCAACTCTTTGTGACCCCATGGACTGCAGCATACCACGCCTCCATCTCCCAGAGCCTGCTTAAACTCACATCCACTGACTGAGTCGGTGATGCCATCTCATCCTGTGTCGTCCCCTTCTCCTCCTGCCTTCAGTCTTTCCCAGCATCAGGGTCTTTTCTAATGAGTCAGCTCTTCACATAGGTGGCCAAAGTATTGGAGCTTCAGCATCAGTTCTTCCAATGAATATTCAGGATTGATTTCCTTTAGGATTGATTGACTAGTTTGATCTCCTTGCAGTCCAAGAGACTCTGCAAGAATTCCAAGAGTCTTCTCCAACACCATAGTTCACAATTAATAGTCTAATCTAGTCATCATCATGAATGATCACAGCAATATTGTTCCTTTTCATAATCTTTAGTAATGTGTTCTCTCTCATTCTTAATGTTGGTAATTTGCCTTCTTTCTTTTTTTCCTGATCAGTCTGTTGATAAATTTATCTTTTTTTTAATCCTAAAGAATCTATATTTAGTTTTGTTTGTTCTATTTTTTGTTTGTTTTCTAGTTCACTGAATTTTCCTTTCTTTATCATTTCTTTATCATTTTCTGACTTCAGCTTGACTTGACATTGCCCTTCATTTTCTTATTCCTTAAAGGAGGGTAGATTTTTTTGATTTAGATGTTTTTTCTTTTCTAATGATGTGTGATTTGAGTCTTTTGAAATTTATTGAGACATGGTTATAGCCTAGAATATGATCTATCTTGGTAATTGTTCTATGTGTACCTGAGAAGAATGTGCTTCTAAAGAATATATTTTAGTTTATTCTCTTCAATCTCATGAATATTATTTCTTCCTCTTTTCCTTCTTTCTTCTCCTGATTTATAAGAAGTAATGCCATAATGCTTGCCTGCAGAGAGAAGACCAGTGTGGCTTTGAGCCATATGACTATATTACCTATTAAGAAAATTATGTACACTTTTAGAAATGTTTTTTCTTGGAGGATAATTGCTTTATGGTGTGAATCAGTCATTAATATATATATATATATATATATATATATATATATATATATAAATTTTTTAAAATGATAATTGAATCATGGCAGTGGTTAAACACACACAGACATCTACACACACACATACCACACTAAAGGGTATTATTAGCACACCATAAATATGAGGAATTCTTGGAAGATAGGAAATGCAGATGCAGTCAAACAAGTTAATTCAGAGAATTTGAAACATCTGCAGTAGAAAACCGAGGATGTTCAGACACACTTCAAGAACAGTCACCAAAACTGAAGCACTGTACAAAGTCCTAGGTCAGCTGTGAGATGGCACGGCTATTCTGAGAACAGCACACATGTTGCCCTGGCCTGCCCTGAACCTCTCCCACCTCTACTTCTACTGGACATAAGGACAAACTGCAGACCTCCACAGAAGGGAAACATCAGGACACAGCTACCTCCAAGGGAAAAACTTTTTTCCTTGCTATGTCAGAAATAACATCTTTATTTCAGCAACAGTGAGGATTTCTAGCCTACCTGTGAGCTCCAATGCCATATAGCCACAAAAGTGGTCACTGAATAATTGATGTAGTCTGCCCTTCCATACTGAGGAGGATAGTATAAATGAAATGGATGTCAAAACTCTAGAGCAGATCCATGCCAATTACCAAAGCTAATCAAATGAGTCCTTTATGCCTACATTTAAATGGACAAAAGCTTGCCAGATATTTGAGGAAAATAAAAGAGACATTCATGATGAACAAATATAACTATTTCTGGAGAAAAGATGGATATAATACAGGAAACAATAAATCCAAATTCATATTCTCAGAATTTTAAGGAAGACAGTGATACTAAAGAGAGCAATTAAAGAACAAGAGAATGTCCTTGAAAAGTAGAGCAAGGAGATCCAACCAGTCCATTCTAAAGGAGATTAGCCCTGGATGTTCCTTGGAAGGAATGATGCTAAAGCTGAAACTCCAGTACTTTGGCCACATCATGCGAACAGTTGACTCATTGGAAAAGACTCTGATGTTGGGAGGGATTGGGGGCAGGAGGAAAAGGGAACGACAGAGGATGAGATGGCTGGATGGCATCACCGACTCGATGGACGTGAGTTTGAGTGAACTCTGGGAGTTGGTGATGGACAGGGAGGCCTGGCGTGCTGCAGTTCATGGGGTCACAAAGAGTCGGACACGACTGAGCAACTGAACTGAACTAAATAGATGCTAAAGGCTTAGGTCAGTCTCTGTGCCTCACCCAGGCTTTGTTGGGACCCAGGATGCTTGTGCCCGCCCCCTCGCGCGTCCCGCCCCCTCGCGCGTCCCGCCCCCTCGCGCGTCCCGCCCCTCGCGCGTCCCGCCCCCTCGCGCGTCCCGCCCCTCGCGCGTCCCGCCCCTCGCGCGTCCCGCCCCCTCGCGCGTCCCGCCCCCTCGCGCGTCCCGCCCCCTCGCGCGTCCCGCCCCTCGCGCGTCCCGCCCCTCGCGCGTCCCGCCCCCTCGCGCGTCCCGCCCCCTCGCGCGTCCCGCCCCTCGCGCGTCCCGCCCCCTCGCGCGTCCCGCCCCCTCGCGCGTCCCGCCCCCTCGCGCGTCCCGCCCCCTCGCGCGTCCCGCCCCCCTCCCGCCCCTCGCGCGTCCCGCCCCCTCGCGCGTCCCGCCCCCTCGCGCGTCCCAAGCCTTTAGCATCTATTTAGTTCAGTTCACACCACCGTCGCAGGTACGCCAGAACTAACACCCGGAGTGTGAGGCCGTAGTCAGCAGCCACGCTGCCCTGGAGTTCCACGCCTCCTACGACTGCCTGGCCGTGGCCTTTTACCTCGACCGTGATGACGTGGCCTTGAAGCACTTTTCTGGCTTCTTCCTGCTCCGCTCCCACGAGCACAGGAAGACAACCGAGAGCCTGATGTTCCTGCAGAACCGGTGTGGGGGCCGCGTCTGCTTCCTCAACATCAGAAAGCCTGAGACCGAAGAGTGGGAGAGTGGACGCCAGGCCATGTAAGACACCCTGCTCCTGGAGAAGAGCGTCAACCAGAGCCTGCTCGACCTGCACCAGCTGGCAACTGACAGCAGTAATGCCCACCTGTGCCACTTCCTGGAGATGCACCACTTGGACCAGCAGGTTGAGTTCATCAAGGAGCTGGGGGACCATGTCAGCATCCTGAGCAACATGGGATCCCCGGAAGGTGACCTGGCAGAGTACGTCTTTGACAAGCTCACCTTGGGTGATGGCCATGAGGACTGAGCCTGGACTAGACTTTCCGCTGAGTTCCAGGTCACCCTGCCTGCCATGCAGACCGCAGTATTGCCCTTGCAGAAAAAGTTCACTTAAGTTTTTTTCTTCCAGTTTTACCAGTTCTTCACATAAAGTTATTGGTTCTTCATATAAAGTTATTAGTTGATACATAAATAAAGGTCTCTGATTTGTGTGTGCAAATCTCTCACCTTTTAAACTTTAAAACTGGTATCCTGGAATCTCTCTAGCTACCCAGGCCCCGTCCACGTGCAGCTCAGGATCTCCACCGATGGAGTAAAAAAATGTTGGGTGGGGGGTGGTCTGGGGCCCTGGTGAGTGTGGATGCCTGAGCAGAGTTAAAGTATAAAACCATGGCCTGAAAATCATGATTGGGGTTGACTGGGGAAAGAGCGAAGGGGATGGGGTTGGTCAGGGTTTGAAATGAAGGGGATTTTCACTTTATCTGAAATGTTAGTGGTTAATTCTGGGTAGCAAGTTGGGGGCCCTCTGACAAGCTCATCCTTTGCTGCAGTGATAAGGGAAACAGCTTTCACCTGTCTTCCCCATAAGATGTGAGGGTGACTTACTCTGATCCCCTACGCAGAACATGCATGTTGTCCTTAGAAAATCTCCACTTTGCCCTTATAAACTGTGGTTATGTGGGGTGGGGTGAGATGAGTGGTTTGGGACACTGGTGTCTGTGGGTGCATGTATACGGTAAAAATATGGATAAAAACATGTTCTATGATTCATAATAGTGGTTGCATCCCAGAAAGAAGTGAAAAATGGGATTGGTGGTGGTGGTGGTGGTTTAGTCGCTAAGTTGTGTCCAACTCGTGCGATCCTGTGGACTCTAGCCTGCCAGGCTCCACTGTCCATGGGATTCTCCAGGCAAGAATATTGGAGTGGGTTGCCATTTCTTTCTCCAGGGGAATCTTCCTGACCCAGGAATTGAACCCGGGTCTCCAGCATTGTAGGCAGATGATTTACCAACTGAGCTATGAGGGAAGCCCCCCAAATGGGATTGGGCAGGCATTAACTAAATGGAGGTGAGAGTTGGACCATAAAGAAGGCTGAGTGCTGAAGAACTGATGCTTTTGAATTGTGGTGTTGGAGAAGACTCTTGAGAGTCCTTTGGACAGCAAGGAGATCAAACCAGTCAATCCTAAAGGAAATTAACCATGAATATTCATTGGAAGGGCTGAAGCTGAAGCTCCAATACTTTGGCCACTTGATGCAAAGGGCCAAGTCATTGGAAGAGACCCTGATGCTGGGAAAGATTGAGGGCAGGAGGAGAAGGAGATTACAGGATGAGATGGTTGGATGGCATCACCAACTCGATGGACATGAGTTTGAGCAGGAGATGGTGAAGGACAGGGAAGCCTGGCATGCTGCAGTCCATGGGGTCGCAATGAATCAGACACTATTGAGCGACTTAACAGCTACAAATAAATGAAGTCTTCCACTTTATCTGAAGTATTTTAGCTTATTATGTAAGTGTCCATGATTATTGTTTCTCAGTAACAATTTGGGGCCCTGGAAACTGGCACTGTGGCATCCCTGTTCGGCAGGTTCACCCTTGTCAGTGATTATGGGAACTGTGCCTTAGGCTGATGGGTCCATAGACACAGCTATGACTTTCTATAGTTAGCAGTGCCAGGCATATATACTGTTGTTATTATAAAACTTCTGCCTTTATTTTTTTTCCTTTGTACAACTTCTAATAATTTGGTAGAGAAAGAAAACCCTACTTATTACAAAGTTTGAAAATTTAACATAGTAGCTGAACGTCAAATTTTTGATAATGAATGCATAGTAGATTGAATTTCCTTTAGAGAAATAAGAGTCATAAGGACTTTGTCCAATAACTGATAGCCACCAATAGAAATTTCAGAAGGTGAAAATAGAACGTTGTATAAAAGGGGACACAATAATCAAGAAGCATTTTTTAAATACTAACTACATCCAAATGCTATTATCATATAGTTTTCACCTTTAATATACTAGCACTCTAAATTAGATTAATAGATCTCCCTAAGTGGAATTATTCCTGGAATGAAACTTACTTTGTCACTGTTTGTTTTGGTGTCAGTTTTTGAGCTATAAGATTGTATAATATTAAGATGTATAGTGTGTTGATTTATATACATATATTGTGAGATGATTACCACCAAAGCCTTAGCTAAAAACTCTGTCACCTCACATATTTACCATTTCTTTTTGGTAGTCAGAATATTTAAGAATTACAATCTTAGCAACATTCAAGTATATAATATTGTTAATTATAATGACTATGCTGCACATTAGATTCCCCAAAGTTTGTACCTTTTGGTTAACGTCTCCCCCCTTTCCTCCACCCCTAGCCTCTGGTAACCACCATTTTACTCTCTGAGTTTTGCTTTTTTAGATTCCACATGTAAGTGATAGAATACAATATTTGCCCAACTTACTTTACTTAGAATAATACCCTCAAGGTTCATTCTTAGTTGTTAAAAACAAGGATTTCCATCTTTCTCATGACTGAATAATATTCTGTTGTGTGTGTTTGTGTGTGTGTATATATATGGAGATATATATAGAGATATATATATATATATGCACACACTTATATAAACACACATATACATAGCACATCATCTTTATCCATTCATCTATTGATAGGCATGTTATTTCCATACGTAGGCTCTTGTGAATAATGTTGCATTGAATATGGAGATGCAGATATCTTGTTGATATGCTGTTTTCATTTATTTTAGATAAATGCCCAGAGAAGGAATTGCAGAACCGCATGGTAGGATGACCCTTTTTGAGCAGTGTTCATACTGATTTCATACTGGCTGTGTCAATTTGCATTCCCAGGACAGCACACAATTTGTTTCACATCCTCTCCAACACTTCTTTTCTTTTTAATGATAGCCATTCTAATAGATGTGAGGTGATAGCTCATTGTGGTTTTGATTTGTATTTCCCGGGTAATTGTGATGTTGAACACTTTTTTGTGTACCTATTAGCCATTTTTATGTCTTTGGAACAATGTCTACTCAGGTCCTCTGACCACTTTTTAATTAGGTTTTATTTTTTTTAACTATTGAGTTGTGTGAGTTCTTTATATATTTAGTATATTAACCCCTTATCAGATGTAAGATTTATCTGTTTGCTATACTGATGGTCTCTTTTGCCATACAGAACTTTTTTCAGTTTGATGTAGTCCTACTTACTTATTTTTGCTTATTTATTTATTTACTTTTTTGCTTGTACTTTTAGTGTCATGGGCTTCCCTGGTGGCTCAGCTGGTAAAGAATCTGCCTGCAGTGTGGGAGACCTGGGTTCAATCCCTGGGTTGGGAAGATCCTCTGGAGAAGAGAATGGCTACCCACTCCAGTATTCTGGCCTGGAGAATTCCATGGACTATATAGTCCATGGGGTCGCAAAGAGTTGGACACAACTGAGTGACTTTCAGTTTCACTTTTTAGTGTCATATCCACAAAACTGTTGCCAGGACAAAAGTCTAAGAAGTTTTTCCTATGTTTTCTTCTTCCAGGAGCTTAATGGCTTCAGATCTCATGTTTAAGTCTTTAATCCTTTTCAAGTTAATTTTTGAGGTGTACAAGGGTCCAGTTTCATTCTTCTGCATGTGGTTATATTCCCAACACCATTTAACAAAGAGACTATCCTTTCCTAACTGAATATTCTTGGCTCCCTTATCAAATATTAGTTGGCCCTATATGCATGGGTTTATATCTGAGCTCTTATGTTCCATTGGACTGTGTGTGTGTGTGTGTTTTATGCCAGTACCATACTGCTTTGATTACTAAAGCTTCTGTATTATAGTTCAAATCACACCCTTCGGGGTGTCTTGTGCGTTTTTAGAAATTATATGGTTGTTTTCCTATTTCTGTAAAAAATGTGATTGAAATTTTGAGGGAAATTGCATTGCATGTACAGATGGCTTTGGCTAGTCTGGGCCTTTTAACCATATCAATTGTTTTACTTAGTGAACACAGTATTTTATTCATTGTATTGCATTTTCCATTTTTTATCAAGATCTTAAAATTTTCAGCATACATATCTTTCACCTACTTGATTCAGTTTACTTTTATGTATTTTATTGTTATTTTATTTTATTGTGAATAAGATTTTATTTTTTAGATGTCTTGTGTATAGAAAAATGCAACTGTTGATGTTATTTTTGTATCCTGCAAATTTCTGAATTCCTTGATTAGTTACAGCAGGGTTTTGGGGAATTCTTTTAGGACTTCCTGTATATAAAATCATACGATCTGCAAAGACATGCTCACTTCTTCCTTTCCAATATGGATGCCTTTTCTTTCTTTTTTTTTTTGCCTGGTTGCTACAGCTGGGCCTTCCAGTACTATGTTGAATAGGAGTGATGAGAGTGGGTTTCTTGACTTGTTCTTGATCTTAGAAGAAAAGCTTTCAAATTTTTAGCACTGCAGATGATGTTAGCTGTGGACGTGTTCTAATTTTCAAGAATTTTTATCATGAAAGGATGTTGTATTTTATTAATCCTTTTTCTTCATCTGTTTAGGTGATCATATGATTTTTATCTTCCATTCTATTAATGTAGTGGGGTCAGTTTTTGATTTGCACATGTAAAACTGTCCTTCCATCCCAGTGATAAATCCCACTTGATCATAGAATATTCAGTTTACAAAGGTTATGTTGAGAATATTTGCATCTACATTGAATAGGGACATTGACCTGTAATTTCTTTTCCTGTAGTGTCCTTACCTGGCTTTGGTATTAGGGTAATGCTAGCCTTGTGAGCTGATTTTTGGAGTGTTCCCTCCTCTGCAGTTTTTTGGAAGTCTTTGAGAAAGATTGGTGTTACTTCTTTTTAAAAATGTTTGGTGGAATTCACCAGGGAAACCATCTGGTCCTGGTTTTTCTTTGGAAGACCTTTTTCATTCGTGATTCAATCTCTTTATTCAGTATTGTTCTGTTCAGATTTTCTGTTTCTTCCTGATTCAGTCTTAGTAGGTTGCATGTTTCTCAGAATTTATCCATTTCTTCTAGGTGCCAATTTGTTGGTATAGTTGTTTATGGGATCTCAGCATCCTTTGTGTTTCTGTGGTATCAGTTGTAATGTCTTCTCTTTCATTTCTGATTTTGAGTCTTTTCTCTTTTTTTTAGTCTGGCCAAAGGTTGTCAATTTCGTTTATTTTTCTTGATGTATGCATTTGGCACTATGCAGTTCCCTCTTAGAACTGTTTTTTATGCGTCCCATTTGTTTTCATATGCTGTTTCCATCTTTTTTGCTTCAAGATAATATTCTGTTTCCCTTTTGAATTCTTCTTTGACACACTGGTTGCTCAGCAGTTTTTTTATGTTCACATATTTGTGATTTTTCCATCTTCCCTTCCATTAATAATTTCTAGTTTCATAATGTTGTGCTCCCTGGTGGCTTAGAGGGTAAAGCGTCTGCCTGCAATGTGGGAGACCTGGTTCGATCTCTGGGTCGGGAAGATCCCCTGGAGAAGGAAATGGCAACCCACTCCAGTATTCTTGCCTGGAGAAGGAAATGGCAACCCACTCCAGTATTCTTGCCTGGAGAATCCCACGGATGCAGGAGCCTCGTGGGCTACAGTCCATGGGGTTGCAGAGTCGAACATGACTGAGTGACTGACTCGACTTGAACGTTGTGCTCAGGAAAGCTACTTGATATGGTTTCAGTCTTATTAAATTCGCTATGTCTTGTTCTGTGACATCACGTGATCTATCCTGGAGACTGTTTCTTGTGTGCTTGAGAAGAATGTGTGTATTCTGCTGCTGGACCACCAGGGAAGTCCTAGAATCTTTTTGTTGTTGTTTTGCTTTTATATTTAACACAGGTTTTTCCTTTGTGTGTTTGGGATTGGTTATTGGTGATGATTGTGATCCTTTGGTCATGTCGTGTTTACTTGATGTTTTTCATGTTCCTTGAAGTTTTACTTGGCTGTCTTTTCTTTTAAATTTGTTTTTTATTGAAGGATAATTGCTTTACAGAATTTTGCTGTTTTCTGTTTGGCTGGCTTTTCTTTTGAAGCAGTAGTCACTTCCTACAGTCTTTACTAATTGCATTCAGGAGAAAAATACCTGCTCTGAGTCCTTGTAGTGAGGCTTTCTCAGATCTTCTATAGATACAGCTGCTCCATACTTCTTCCTCCCTCTTGTGGCAGAATTCTTAAGCTTTCTCTTATGCCGTCTCTTGATCCTGCACTGCATCAGGCCAAGAGTTGACAGCCTCAGTTTTATTTTCCAAAAAGTGGCACTAAATCTCAAGTTTTCGTCTTTCCCTAGCCTATAAAATTGGGTGATTTTCTGCAGATGCTCAGTAGCCATTTTCCAAGACTTTCCCTTGCCACCACCACTGGGAGCACACACAGGGAGCTGACCAAAGTGTGGGGGTGTGTGTAGAGGTGGCATGCTGAGTACTGAGGGTACCCAGGGGCCAGTTGGGGGGTCAGTTGGGGTCATCCATGGGGGGCAACCAGTGCTTGTGTGCAGGCCTCTTGATGGAGTCAGACACAGTAGGATCAAGGTCCTTTTAATACCCTCTTAGAGGCCTATCTGCCTCTCTCTCAGCTTCTTCCTGACCCCCCGTCATTTAGTATTCCTCTCCAATGTGTCTGAAATTTGTATTACTTTTTCCAGTGGTATGTTGGAACTTTTCCTCTGGAAACCTGGACTTCCACAGAGGTTCTCACATCTATGGGTGATTGTGTAAAACAGTGTTTTCCAGGGGTTCCTAGACTGGGGCCAAGAGGAACTGGAACTGGTTCAGGGGCCACCCCAGGAGTCATATCTGAGACCAAGTTTATATGCCCTTTACTCAGTGTGTGGGTAGTTGCAACTCCTTCTGGGATACTTGGCATATGGAGCTAGATCATCCCACATGTCCCACGAAGCATTTTTGTCCAAAATTGGATGTCAAATTGTTGTTGAAGTGGGGCAAAAATACTGGTTATTAAGCTGGGGATTTTTGCCAGGGATACTTTGGAGATGAAGGTTAGGGAAGACCTGCCTTGTAAAATCTGGGATGTGTATTAGATATCCAAGTGGAATTGTCATGCAGGTAGGTGGAAAAATGAATCGGGAGGTATTGAAATATACATATGAGAGGCATCAGCTATAGAAGATGTTGAGGTCAAGGGACTGGATAAGCTCACTGGAAAGAGGGTGGAGAAGAGAGTATGGCACAGCCAGCCCCCGACCCAGGGTGGCTAACTGTAGGTGGTGGGTTGAGGCATTGGAGCACTGAGAGAGCTGCTGGCCCCACCTTGACCATTAGCTCATTCCAGACTGTGGCCACCTGGGTCCACACCCACTGGCCCCAACTCAGCCTGTTCCTGACCTCAATGTGGCTTCAGGTTTCTCCTTTCAGAATGTGGAAAAGGGTGAGCATTTTACTTTGTCTTCACAACTGTTAGTGCTAAGTCACTTTAGTCATGTCCAACTCTTTTGTGACCCCATGGACTGTAGCCCACCAGGCTCCTCTGTCCATAGGATTTCCCAGGCAAGAATACTGGAGTGGGTTGCCATTTCCTTCTCCAGGGGATCTTCTCAACCCAAAGATTGAACTCGTGTCTCTTATGTCTCCTGCATTGGCTGGTGGGTTCCTTATCACTAGCTCCACCTTCATGACTGTGGGTAGAAAGAAATTATTTCTCAGTTAAAGGAAGATTCCCCAAGGAAATGATCTGCTTTTTTATGTTTGTATTTTTTTTCTGTTCCCTTTTATTTTTTTAGTAGGGAGAACACTTTACTTGTTTATCTGCACTGGGTCGTAGTTGTGGCATGCAGGATCTGCGAGCTTCATTGGGATCTTACTTGCGGCTTCCAAACTGTTAGCTGTGGCATGTAGGATCTGGTTCCCTTACCAGGGATCAAACCCAGGCCCGCTGCAGTGGGACTCCAGTCATCACCACTGGACCCTCAGGAAGTCCCTCTTTTCCCTTGTAAAACCCCCAGTTTCACTCAGCCCACTATGTTTAACCAGATAAAATCTGTACCCATGTAAACTCTAAGGTTGTCCATGTCTGGGGAAAAAATTTGCAAAATATTTTGTTTCTTCTGAGCTGCCTGTGTGTTACGAAGATAAAAGTCAAACAGTACAGATTTTGTTTGTGGTAATTAAGGTTACAGGGATAGTGCAAGTCTCTTTAAAGCTAGCAGATAGCTTTAAACATTTAGTAAAATGTGCATGAGTTTAGCTACGTAGTAATTAGCATCCACATTTCATCACTGCACTGTAACACTTCTTTAAAAAAAAAAGAAAATTAGGCCCCTGTGAGTTCAGTTTCCAGAAATGCTATTGTCATTTACCTCTTCTTAGTCAGTGCTGGTCTTGGTACTGTTTTTCTTTCTCTGCCTCCTTGGAGGGCCTCTCCTCTCTCTGACATTGATTCAGACCTAACTATTAACTGTTCTCTAGATATGACGAAGCACAGCGTGAGTGCCTGTTTGTGTTCATAACTGTAAACTGACTGAGGAGCCTTATTTTCCTGTTTCAGAGAGGCAGTTTACTGATATCTTTTTTTTTTTTTAATATTTCATTCATTTATTTTGGCCACACTGAGTCTTCATTGCTGCATGCTGACTTTCTCTAGTTGCAGTGTGCTGGCCTCTCATTGCAGTGGTTTCTCTTGTTGCAGAGCACAGCCTCTACGTGTGTGGGCTTCAGTAGTTGTGGTGCACGGGGCTTAGTGGTTGTGGCACATGGGCTTAGTTGCTCTGCGGCATGTGGTACCTTCCCAGAACAGGGATCCAACCCATGTTCCCTGCATTGGCAGGCGAATTCTTAACCACTGGACCACCAGCGAAGTCCCCTATACTGATTTCTTAACCTCAGAATGCCAGACTTCAAATCCCAGTTTATCCACGTATCTTTGGTGAGCTTAGCCAAGTTATTTAACTTCTCTGCACCTCAGTTTGCTCACACGTAAAATAGTGATAATAAAAGTGTTAACCCCATTGGGGTTTTGCAGTTAAATGAGTTATATGTAAATCATTTTGAACAGTGTCTGGTATATAGAAAGTACATAGTGTGTTAGTCATCATTTATCATCACTATCCTCCTCATTCACTCACTTCAAAGTTGTTGTTGTTGTTGTTGTTGTTTTTTTGGTGCTTTGGGGAGAAGATTTCATGTCTGTGCTTTGCCACTGGTGGGTCTCTCTTGCATTTTGACCAACCTTGTCACTCTATATTTAGAAGGAAAAGTTCTTCATAGCTGCTTAGTCGTGAGGTTAGATGGTGAGGGACAGGGAAAGCTGGCAAGCTGCAGTCAAGGAGGTCGCAGAGTTGGACACAACTGAGCAACAGTAACAACAAAGTTGTCAGGTGCTGCCAGGATTCAGGAGCGTAGATTGCTGTTTTCACGGCTCTAACCTCAGGCACAAAACTATGGGCGAATTTTGCTACGACAGCTTCCCTGGCAATCCTCCCCATTGTCTCAATGAGCTTCCTTTTTAGATCATCCCATAGAACATTGTTTGCTTATTCTTCCCCGTTCCAGATTGCCCAAGTCTCTTTTTCCATCCTGAACTAACTTTTACTTCTCAGAGATGGAAAAGAGCAAAAGGATGAAGTGTTAATCCTGAACTCCCCCCACTCCCCTGCCATCATCTGGATGTTGGAATCTGAAAAGGAGAGGAATGGGTGAGCACAGACCATGGGCAGTGGAGCAGGCAAACAGGATCACATTAGAGCTAGTAACAGAATAATAGCTAAAATTGATTAATCACCACATGCTTTGGCATGGGGGTCCCTCATGCTTTGTTGCATGTTAGAGTCCCATGCAGGGTACGTGCCAGACCACTTATATCAGTCTCTTGGGGCAGGACCAAGGCATCCCAGGCAGGTAAACCAGTAAGACTGCCTTGCTACTCATACTGTGGTCTGTAGGAGAGCAGCAGGAACCTCACCTCGAGAGCTTGTTCATGCTCATGCTCAGTTGTGTCCAACTCTCTGTGACCCCATGGACTGCAGCCCACCAGACTCCTCTGTCCATGGGATTTTCCAAGCAAGAATTACTGGAGTGGAAGAGTTTGTTGAAAGTGAAAGTTGCTCAATCGTGTCTGACTCTTTGTGACCCAATGGAGTGTAGCCCACCAGGCTCCTCTGTCCATGGGATTCTCCAAGTAAGAATGCTGGAATGAGTTGCCATGCCCTCCTCCAGGGGATCTTCCCAACCCAGGGATCGACCCAAGGTCTCCTGTATTGCAGGCAGATTCTTTACCGTTTGAGCTACCTGGGAAGCCAGGAGAGCTTATTAATCTCAGATGCTACCCCCAGACTTACTGAACCAGAACCTACATTTTAATAAGACTCCTGGTAATGAATATGCACACTGAAGTTTTTGAAGCACTGTTTTAGCATCCTGCTTCTCAACGATGGTTGTATCTTGGGATAATCTGGGATGCTAGAAAAGGATACTTATGTTCAGATTTAAACAGATCATCCAGGCATATCCTTATGTGTGGATGCACCAAACACACTAAAACTTTAACTTCAATTGTTGAATTGGCAACTATTGACAAAGACTTGAAAACCTCATTTCCACTTAGGTTGCATACTTCCGTGTGCACACACACACTTTTAAGCATTCTGTTGTGTAAACATATGGCAACTGCTATGTTTTATCACAAACATGGGTTGGAAACTGGGGCCTACAAGCCAAATCCAGTCTACCATCTACTTTTGTAATAAAGTTTTATTCGAACAAATGCATGACCATTTGATTACATATTGCTTGTTGACAGGGTTCATGCTACAGTGGTACAGTTACCAATCTCAGGCCCAGCTGCTTGCCACTAGAAAGTTGGTAGGAGAGACAAAAATTGGTAGGAACAGAAAAGCTGCTTTTAAAAAGTTGCTGGCAATCTGGAGAGAAGACTGACTAGTATCCCAAAACCAACTCTATAAAGATTCTGCTTGGCCATGAAACTTCTTAAAGGAAAAAAGAGAAGTGATCTCAGTTAATCATTGAGGTAGGGGGTTGGACTCATTGCCATCTCCCACTGTGCACAGGCCTGTTGAGTCCTTGTGATCTTTCTTTAGATGTATCTCCTTCACCCAGTTGGTCTGCAAGATTACTGAAGGGGAACCTGGGAAAAAGATCTGGTCATCTGTTAATTATTTATTCTTCATTTCTACCTCTTTGACCTAAGGGAGGAACCAGCAGGTTAGGCAAGGCTCTGTCTAATCAAAAGACTTGAAAAGTGTGCTTGAGCCGGAGGTTAGTTAAAATATAGCTTTGTTTGCTAAAGTGACAAGACAAAAGCTGCCTCCTGTGAAGAGCTATGTTCTGCCAAAAGCTGCTTACACAAATTAGTACATAGTGACAAAGACTGTATGTCCCACAAAGTCTAAAATACTGTCTTATTCATAACAAAATGTTTGCCAACCCCTAACTTGTCACAAGCCCTGAATTTACCTAAAGCTGCTAAATATTTAAAAACCCACAAGTGTCTTTATACTTCCAACATCCACACATTACAATTTAATCATCCATCTCCCCACCACAGCCACCCTTTGGCAGAAAGGAAAACAAGGTAATGTGTATATTTAATCTTGGAGATTAATGATTTAATACAGTGTGAAATGAAAATATCTCCTGCCATATCAATAAGCAAGAAATGTCACAACCATCAGGGACTTCTGGCCTCCAAATGTGAATGAGGGCTCCCAAAACTGTGATCCAGCGGATGCCACCACCCCTCATGGTGATGGCTGAGGAGCTGGGGGGATGTAGGAAGCAAGGTGACCAAGGAAACAGGATTGGCCCCAGATAGCTGAGGTGCATGTGAAAGGAATGAATTCAGCGAGCCCAGAGGCTTGCATCTTCCCATACATAGACTGTTAAATTCCTTGATACCAAATCTTTGATGATCAGACTGCCTGCTCCCTTTGTTGCAAACTTGTATGTAGCCTGACTTCCCCTCCTGCCTCCTTGGAGCAGTTTTCTCAGAGCTGCTGAAATGCTGTCTCCCAGGCTCAGAGTCCTAAACATTCCCACCAAATAAAATAACTCTACTTTCAGGTTGTGACTATATTTTTTAGTCGACAGTAGCATCTCCAGCTAAGAGAAGTGTGGCAGACACTGTTGGTTACTTATCCAATGGCCGTTCCACTCATCCTTCCTTACTAAGGTGGCACTAATTTGGGGGGAATGACGATGTCCCCAGTTACTGGTGATAAGTCATAAGTAGTCTGCATCAGGCATGGCAATTATGTTCTCCTTACAATAAGTTTGCTTTATTCATCTTTCCTGATGCTAGGGCCAGCCATGTGACTGACTGATTTCTAGCCTAAGTAGATGTAAATAACCTGGCCGCCTGAGCAGTTTGCTTCTCTGATAAAAGATACAGTTTTGTGAAAAGCATTTTGCCACCATTCTAATCATTCTTACTGGGATGCTTGTATGAGGACGTGATACCACGAGCAGAGAGAGCCACCTTGTAGCCATGAGGAAAGGCTGAGATTTGCAGGAAGACATAGACCATACTTGGGCTAGAGTCATCAACACTAGCATTTTTTTTTATCACCCAGGCTTCTTGGTAAGAAAGCACAATTGATATTATTAAGTACTTTGTGTGTATTCTGTTACTTGTGGCTGATCTAACAGGTCTAAGATGACTTCAGGGGCAAGGTATTGATTGTTGCTGTTGTTTCGTCGCTAAGTCCCACATACTGTAGCCAGCCAGGCTCCTTCATCCTTGGGATTCTCCAGGGAAGACAACTGGAAAGGGTTGCCATTTCCTTCTCCAGGGGATCTTTTTAACCCAGGAATAAAGCCTAGGTCTCCTGCATTGGCAGGTGGATTCTTTACCACTAATTGCTTAGCCTCACTCAACATTAAATCGTAACTTTTCCCTCCCTTGTTAAGTAAGCAGTGTTGTAAGTATGTGTTATATGTGAGGTTTCAGATACAGCACCTGTTTCAGGTGCTCTCCAGACATTTTCTGTGTTGTTGTTAACAATCCTGTGTATGGATCCTCCTTATTGGATGAGAGGATGGGTTCAGGGTGGTGCAGTTTTCTACAGCCACTAGCTGCAGTGATAGAGCTAGAGTCGTCTGGTTTCAGGGGAGGCTAATGTCTTTGTATCACTTCTACTTTGGTCTCATCTCAGTTCCTTCTGCTCTATGATCCATAATACACAAGTGATTTTATTTAAGCAATAGCCCTGTGAGATGAGTCGCTATACCTCTATTTTAAAAAAGTAATGCAGTTTAGTTTGTGGGTAGTGTTTGCATACCCCTTTCAGGTGTTCAGACCTACAGCTCATTCTCTCCTTGTCACACCCGGCCCGTATGATTGCTCCTTCCCTTTCTCTCTCTTTAGGTGTTTAATATTCCTTAAATACAGGAATCCCTAAACCTTATCTGCATCTCAAACTAACAGCTATTTCAACCTTTCATTCATAGCCAGGCTTCTGGAAAGGTTTGCCTGTATCTGTTGACTTTCTTAAAAGAAGGAATTTTTTACTATTAAATTTTAGAAGTAGTACTTCCAGAAGATTTAGAAATAAAACACATAAAATAATTTATGTGAAAGACTCCCTCCTTCCTATCCCTAGGCTCTCAGTTGTCCCTCCTCTGCTCCCTCAAGGTAAACTTTTCCTGGGAGTTTTCTGTATATTCATATGTACATTTGTTTCATGTATATTTCAGCATAACCTTCCCCCGACCTAAAGAGTAGCATAATTTAAAGGATCCTACATATTGCTTTTTTTTCTATCCTTAGCAATATAAAAGAATGAGTGTTTTATTGAGATATAATTTTATTGGTTATAAATTATTATAATTTATAATTTTATTATATAATTTTAATATAATTTTATTAGGCATAACATTTTATTAGTTTCAGGTATATACAACATGATTTGATATTTGTATATATTGCAAAATGATCACAAGTCTATTTAACATCCATCACCGTACATAATTACAACTTTTTCTTATGATGACACTAAGATAAATTATTTTAGCAACTGTCAAATATACAATTCACTATCGTCATCATGTTATACATTACATCCCCATGACTTTATAATTGGAACTTTGTACCATTTAACCCCTTATAACCATTCTGCCCATTCCCACCCCTGAAAACCACCAATCTGTTCTCTGTATATATGAGCTCAGTTATTTGTTGCTTTATTTTGATTGTTTAGTTTCCACATATGAGATCATATGTTTGTCTTTTTCTGTCTGACTTATTTCACTTAGCATAATTCCCTCAAAGCACCCATGTTGTTGCAAATGGCAAGATTTCCTTTTTTTATAGTGGATAATTGTATATTCCATTTTATGTATTATACCACATCATCTTTTTTCTTTTATTTTTTAATATAAATTTATTTTAATTGGAGGCTACTTTACAATATTGTATTGGTTTTGCCATACATCAACATGAATCCGTCATGGGTGTACACGTGTTCCCCATCCGGAACCCGCCTCCTGCCTCCCTCCCCATACCATCCCTGTGGGTATTCCCAGTGCACCAGCCCCAAGCATCCTGTATCGAACCTGGACTGGCGATTCATTTCACATATGATATACATGTTTCAATGCCATTCTCCCAAATCATCCCACCCTTGTCCTCTCCCACAGAGTCCAAAAGACTGTTCTATATATCTGTGTCTCTTTTGCTGTCTCGCATGCAGGGTTATCGTTACCATCTTTCTAAATCATCTTTATCCATTCATCTGTTGATTGGACACTTCAGACTGTTTCCATACATGTGTTATTATGCATAATGTTACAAATGAACATGGGGGTGTGGATACTTCTTTGAGATCCTGTATTCATTTCTTTTAGATAAATACCCAGTGGAGGGATTGCTGATTGTATGGTAGTTACGATTTTCATATTTTGAGGAGCCAGGTTCCATAGTGGCTATACCGATTTACATTTTCACCAACAGTGCACAAGGGTTCCCTTTTCTCCATATCCTTGCCAACACTTATTATTTCTTGTCTTTTTGGTAATAGCCATTCTGACAGGTGTGAGGTGGTATCTCCTAATGGTTTTGCTTTGTGTATCCCTGATGAGTAGTGATAGTGAGCACCTTTTCATGTACCTATTGTTTATCTATATGTCTTTATTTTTAAAACTGTCTATTCAGATCCTCTGTCCATAGTTTAACTGGATTGTTTTCGGGATTTATAGTTTTTAGCTGTTGAATTGTAAGAGTTCCTTACGTATTTTGGACAGTAACCCCCTAATTAGATATATGATTTGCAAATATTTTCTCCCATTCAGTAGGGTTGCCTTTTTATTTTGTTGACAGCTTGCTTTGCTGTACAGAAGCTATGTAGTTTGATGTAGTCAAACTTGTTTATTTTTGCTTTAGTTGCTCTTTTTTTTTTTTTTTTTGCTGTCTAGTCCAAAAAAATCATCACCAAAACTGGTGTCAAGGAACTTATGACCTATGTTTTCTCCTAGAAATTTTATGGTTTCAGGTCATACATTCAAGTCTTTAATCCATTTTGATAGAATTTTTGCATTGTGTAAGATAGTGGTCCAGTTTTCCCAGCACCATTTATTTTAAGAACATAATTGCCATGATTGGCATAGAATAATTATGACTTCTCACCAGTAACCGGGCAGTCATTCCACCCCAAATCAACTTATAACCTTATGGGTTTGACCCTATATGACATACAGAAAACTAAGATCCTGGCATCTGGTCCCATCACTTCATGTCAAATAGATGGGTAAACAGTGGAAACAGTGGCTGACTTTATTTTGGGGGGCTCCAAAATCACTGCAGATGGTGACTGCAGCCATGAAATTGAAAGATGCTTACTCCTTGGAAAGGAAGTTATGACCAACCTAGACAGCATATTGAAAAGCAGAGACATTACTTTGTCAACAAAGGTCCATCTAGTCAAGGCTATGGTTTTTCCACTAGTCATTCATGTATGGATGTGAGAGTTGGACTGCAAAGAAAGCTGAGCACTGATGAATTTGATGCTTTTGAACTGTGGTGTTGGAGAAGACTCTTGAGGGTCCCTTGGACTGCAAGGAGATCAAACGAGTCCATCCTAAAGGAGATCAGTCCTGAGTGTTCATTGGAAGTACTGATGTTGAAGCTGAAACTCTAGTACTTTGGCCACCTGATGCAGAGAGATGACTTATTTGAAAAGACCCTGATGCGGGGAAAGATTGAGGGCAGGAGGAGAAGGGGACAACAGAGGATGAGATGGCTGGATGGCATCACAACTCAGTGGATATGAGTTTGAGTAAATTCCAGGAGTTGGTGATGGACAAGGAGGCCTGGTGTGCTGCATTTCATGGGGTTGCAAAGAGTCGGACATGACTGAACAACTGAACTGAACTGACCCTATTTTTCTCTTGCAGCCTTTGGAATTCTTTATCTTTGGCAGTTTTAATTATGATATGTCTTGGTTTGGAACTCTCTGTGCTTTCCTATACCTTGATATCTGTTTCCATTCTCAGGTTGAGGAAATTTTCAGCCATGAAATCATCAAATACATTATTGACCCCTTTTGCTCTCCCTTCTCCTTCTGTGACCCTTATAATGTGAATGTCAGTACATTTGACGTTGTCTAACAGAAAATCCCTTAAACTGTTTCATTTTTTAAAATTTGTTTTTCTTTTTGCTGTTTGAATTGGATAATTTCCATTATTCTATCAGCCAGATCACTTCTGTGTTCTTCTGTATCTAGTTTGTTATTAGTTCCTTGAGTGTTTATTTCATTTCAGTTACTATATTATTCATCTTGACTGGTTCTTTCTTATATTTGTCTAGTGCCTTGGTAAAATTCTCACTGTATCCATCTATTTCATGTTTCAGTTGTTAGTACTAATGCTTTGAACTCTCATTAATTAGTTCTTTCTAGATTACTAGTCGTTTTTTTTTTTTACTAGTTGTGTTTCCAGGGTTTTTTTCCTTCTGTTTTCATTTGAAACAACTTTCTCTGTCTCTCTGAAATTAGGTCAAACAGTTACCTATCACAGTCTTAAAGAAGTGCCCTTGTGTGGCAGTGTCCCTGTGCAGTCTGCATGGGCCCAGTGGCTTTGGTGAGAGAGCTGGATCAGAAGTGAGCACAGGTCAAATGTCCACCTATGAAGTGTTAGCAGTTACCACCTTGGTGGGAGGTGGGCTGGGGCTAGAGCCAGCGCCAGGGGTGAGCCAGTGCTTCTCCTACTCTCCACGGCCCTCACTGTCCTGATGGGGCTGGGGGTAGGGCCCAAGGTGCCGGAGAACCTGACCTGTTCCCTCGAAATATACATTCTCCTTGCTGCCGGCAATGGCATCTTCGGTGCAGAGGGGAGCAGCACTGCAGCAAGAGAGGCTGGAGTGGGTGCACCGTGAAGGCTGGGGTGCATTACAGGATGGCCCCCACATGCCAGTCCGAGCTCCAGACAGCTACCTGTCAACCCACTGCCTCCACCAAGGGCCAGCAGTGGCTGCTCTCACCCCATTCAGATGTGGTGCAGGCTGCGAGCCGGCTCCATCCCCCACCTCTTTCTTGTTTAAGGAGTAAGCAAGCTTGTGCTGTGGTTTTCAGGGGTGGAGTCTCAAATTTCTTACAGCCCACTGGTTTTCAAACCAGCAAACAGGACTCGTCTTCCCAGTATTGGACCGCAGGGCTGGGGTGCCCAATATGTGGTTCAGACCGCTTACTCCCAAGGAGACTCTCCCACCCCATGATAGTCCCCTGCCCTTCTCTGTCCCCTCCTAGGTATGTGGCTCCCAAGCTGATTGCTTCTTCTCTCTTCCTAACCAACTCTCTGCAAATCTTTGTTTACAGCCTTGGTTGTAGAAGAGCCTTTCTGCCAGTCTCGTTTGTTTTCAGTGTGAATTGCTTGCTCCACATGTAGATGTATTTTTGATGTGTTCATGAGGCCAGGTGAGCTTAGCCTCCTCCCACTCTGCCATCTTGATTTCCTCCCTTCCCTATGTTTTTCTTTAACTGGAGGATAATTGCTTTACAATGTTGTGTTAGTTTCTGCCATAGCACAGAATGAATCAGTCATAATTATATGTAGATCCCCTCCCTCTTGCGCCTCCCCCCACCACCCACTTCCATCCCACCCTTCTAGGTTGTCACAGAGCGCCTGGCTGGGCTCCCTGTGTTACATATATAACATCTTCTTCCCACTACTTTACACATGATAGAGTATTATATCAATGCTACTTTCTCAATTTGTCCTTCCCTCTCCTTTCCCTACTGTGTCCACAAGTTCGTTCCCTACATCTGCATCTCCCATTTCTTACCTGCAAATAGGTTTATCAGTATTATTTTTGTAGATTCCATATACATGTGTTAATATATATTAGCTTTTCTCTTTCTGACATTGACTCTGTGTACCAGGCTCTAGATTCAACCACGTCACTATCACTGACTCAAATTTGTTCCTTTTAATGGCTGGGTAATATTCCATTGTGTCTGTGTACCACATCTTCTTTGTCTGTTCATCTGTCAGTGGATATCTAGGTGGCTTCTATGTCCTGACTGTTGTAAATAATTTTACAGTGAGCACTGGGGTACATGTGTCTTTTTCAATTGTGGTTTTCTCAAGGTATATGCCCAGTAATGGGATTGCTGAGTCATAGGGTAGTTTTATTCCTAGTTTTTTTTAAAGGAATCTCCATGCTGTTCTCATAGTGGCTGTACCAATTGACATTTCCACCAACAGCGCAAGAGGGTTCCCCTCTCTCCACATCCTCTCCAGCATTTGTTGTTTGTAGATTTTTTTTTGCTGGTTGTTCTGATAGGTGTGAGGTGATACCTCATTGTAGCTTTTATTTGTATTTCTGTGATAAGTGATGTTGAGCATCCTTTCATGTGTTTATTGGCCATCTGCCTCTCATATTTTTCGTTTAAAGACCTGAAAGTTATCAGGAACCTCTACTAGTTAGAGTGCTTTCCATGAATGTTCTTGAAAATGAAACATTTTGTGTAGGAATAGTCTGACAAAAGCAAGAAACAATTAACTCTAATGACAAAAGGACAAATATTGGTCATTAAAAATGTGATAAGAGTTCATAATAATGTAGCTGACATGGATATTTGGTTATTCCAATCACAGAGAACATTTTAAGATGATAACTAGATATATAACTAATAACAGTCTACTAGGACATATCAGAGTTTTAGGATTTTATAAAATTTCTGGGACTACAATATTAGTAACCTATATGTCAAATAAAACCTTGAGAAGGTTTACAATTACTTATTTATTAATATTTACCATATATTTAAACATATCAAATAAACCTAAGTAAAGTCTCTTTTTTTGTAAGGAGAGACAATACATCTTTTGACATGTTCCAGGATACTTCTGGAAAATCCCAAAAGTAGTTCAAGGTCAAGAAGACTTCATTTGGTAATTTGATTTGAGGGAAATCTGTCAAAACAATCTCAAAATATTAAAACAAATAGGATCATAGGTCCTTCTGAAACAGTACTGAGTTATCCATTTAATCAAAGTGACAAAGACTTACCAGGGAAAACAGAAAGTTACAAAATTGTAAAAACAACACCTTAGCTCTTTTAATAGAGAAGACTGGGTGTTTTTAAGTTGCCAGAGACTTGATAAAACACCAAGCACAGGAAATTATCTTTTTTAATATAAATTTATGTATTTTAATTGGAGGCTAATTACTTTACAGTATTGTATTGGTTTTGCCATACGTCAACATGAATCTGCTGCAGGTATACACATGTTCCCCATCCTGAACCCCCCTCCCACCTCCCTTCCTGTACCATCCCTCTGGGTCATCCCAGTGCACCAGCCCCAAGCATCCAGTATCCTGCATCAAACCTGGACTGGCGATTCGTTTCATATATGATATTATACATGTTTCAATGCCATTCTCCCAAATCATCCCACCCTTGCCCTCTCCCACAGAGTCCAAAAGACTGTTCTATACATCTGTGTCTCTTTTGCTGTCTCGCATACAGGGTTATCATTACCATCTTTCTAAATTCCATATATATGTGTTAGTATACTGTATTGGTGTTTTTCTTTCTGGCTTGCTTCACTCTGTATGATAGGCTCCAGTTTTATCCACCTCACTAGAACTGATTCAAATGTAATCTTTTTAATGGCTGAATAATACTCCATTGTGTATATGTACCACAGCTTTCTTATCCATTCATCTGCTGATGGGCATCTAGGTTGCTTCCATGTCCTGGCTATTATAAACAGTGCTGTGATGAAGATTGGGGTACATGTGTCTCTTTCAATTCTGGTTTCCTCGGTGTGTATGCCCAGCAGTGGGATTGCTGGGTCATAAGGCAGTTCTATTTCCAGTTTTTTAAGGAATCTCCACACTGTTCTCCATAGTGGCTGTACTAGTTTGCAATCCCACCAACAGTTTAAGAGGGTTCCCTTTTCTCCACACCCTCTCCAGCATTTGTTGCTTGTAGACTTTTGGATAGCAGGCATTCTGACTGGTGTGAAATGGTACCTCATTGTGGTTTTGATTTGAATTTTTCTGATAATGAGTGATGTTGAGCATCTTTTCATGTGTTTGTTAGCCATCTGTATGTCTTCTTTGGAGAAATGTCTATTTAGTTCTTTGGCCCTTTTTTGATTGGGTCAACATAGGCAAAACACTCTCCGACATACATAACAGCAGGATCCTCTATGACCCACCTCCCAGAATATTGGAAATCAAAGCAAAAATAAACAAATGGGCCCTAACTAAACTTAGAAGCTTCTGCAAAACAAAGGAAACTATAAGCAAGGTGAAAAGACAGCCTTCAGAATGGGAGAAAATAATAGCAAATGAAGCAACTGACAAACAACTAATCTCAAAAATAAACAAGCAACTCCTGCAGCTCAATTCCAAGAAATCATTTTTGATAAAACATAGGATCTTTGTTTTCTAGACAAATTTATTAAAAAGTAAAGAGAAACCTTTCAGTCTTATCAGGAGCAGACCAGTAGCCCATGAAAATGTTGTCCTTTTAGCAAATGAAAGAAAATTAAGTTTTAGATTCCTGTACATTCACTACTTACTTGAAAAAAAAATACCTTACCGTAAAATTATTCCATTTTTAGCTAGCTTGAGTACCCAAGATAAAGTTATTTCTCTCTGCCCTCAACTTCCTATATCCATTCAGTTAGCCCTTTATGTTACTCTTTTCATTATGAAACACCCAGTTTTATTTTTTACATTTATGTTTAATTGAAGGATAATTGCTTTACAGTATTGTCTTGGTTTCTGCCATCCAGTAACATGAATCAGCCACAGGTATACATATGTCCTCTCCTTCTTGAACCTCCCTCCCACCTCCCACCCCTCTAGGTTGTTGCAGAGCAGCAATTTCAGCTCCCTGCTAATACAGCAAATTCCCATTGGCTGGCTGTTTTACATATGGTAATGTATGTTTCCATGTTACCCTCTCTCTATATATCCCACCCCCTCCTTCCTACATAAGTCTGTTCTCTATGTCTGGAAACACCCAGTTTTACTTTAGGATAAAATAACTTTCATTTCCCTTTTAAAAAAACACATCTCCATACATCAAATCTTTCCTTAGCCAAAACATCCAGCTTATTTGGCATACTGATACTGCTTTCTCTTAGTATTTCTAGTAGTTTTAATTACACGTTCTAGTAGTTTTAATTACATGTATTAGCATTCTGAACCTGTAGAAACTTTAATTTAGATGACACCACCCTTATGGCAGAAAGTGAAGAGGAACTAAAAAGCCTCTTGATGACAGTGAAAGAGGAGAGTGAAAAAGTTGGCTTAAAGCTCAGCATTCAGAAAATGAAGATCATGGCATCTGGTCCCATCACTTCATGTGAAATAGATGGGGAAACAGTGAAACAGTGTCAGACTTTATTTTGGGGGCCTCCAAAATCACTGCAGATGGTGATTGCAGCCATGAAATTAAAAGATGCTTACTCCTTGGAAGAAAAGTTATGACCAACCTAGATAGCATATTCAAAAGCAGAGACATTACTTTGCCGACTAAGGTCCGTCTAGTCAAGGCTATGGTTTTTCCAGTGGTCATGTATGGATGTGAGAGTTGGACTGTGAAGAAAGCTGAGCACCGAAGAATTAATGCTTTTGAACGGTGGTTTTGGAGAAGACTCTTGGGAGTCCCTTGGACTGCAAGGAGATCCAACCAGTCCATTCTGAAGGAGATCAGCCCTGGGATTTCTTTGGAAGGAATGATGCTAAAGCTGAAACTCCAGTACTTTGGCCACCTCATGTGAAGAGCTGACTCATTGGAAAAGACTCTGATGCTGGGAGGGATTGGGGGCAGGAGGAGAAGGGGCCGACAGAGGATGAGATGGCTGGATGGCATCACTGACTCGATGGACGTGAGTCTGAGTGAACTCTGGGAGTTGGTGATGGACAGGGAGGCCTGGCGTGCTGCGATTCATGGGGTCTCAAAGAGTCGGACATGACTGAGCAACTGAACTGAACTGAAGAAGTAAGTACTTGTGAATTGCTGTACAAGTATTCTGTAGAGTGGAACACATCTGAATACAATTCATAATTTCTAGAAGCATATGACTTCTCACAGTATAATATCTTTAAATGTGGCACATGTCTGCTGACAGATCCCAGTATCTTTAGCTTCTCTGTAGTGAGACGTCAAAGGTGACAAAACCTATATTGGGTAATTAATCTATCAATATTTTCTCATTTGGCAATGATGCAGATATGCATTGAATTGCCATCATTTATCTTAAGTTAGAAATACTGTAAGGTTTCAAGTTACGAAAAGCTTTGAGTAACTCTTTAAGTAGACATAGCATAAAACATAAATTCTATAGGAAAGTTCACTTCTAAATATGTATCCCAATTATGTCTATTTAATAAGGAGTTTCTTCACCCTTGCTCTCTCTTCCTCTCCCCCCTGAAACCCCACAGACTGAAGCATGCCAGACTTCCCTGTCCTTCACTATCTCCTGGAGTCTGCTCAAACTCATGCCCGTTGATTCCATGATGCCATCCAACCATCTCATCCTCTGTTGCCCCTTCTTCCTCTACCCTCAATCTTTCCCAGCATCAGGGTCTTTTACAATGAGTTGAATCTTCCATTAGGTGACCAAAGTATTGGAGCTTAAGCTTCAGCATCAGTCTTTCCAATGAATATTCAGGGTTGATTTCCTTTAGGCTGGACTGGTTTGATCTCTCTGCTGTCCAAGGGACTCTCAGGAGTCTTTTCCAACATCATAGTTCGAAAGCTTAATTCTTCGACACTCAGCCTTCTTTATGGTCCAACTCTTCATCTGTACATGACTACTGGAAAAATCATAATTTTGACTCTAGACACCTTTGTTGGCAAAGTGATGTCTCTGCTTTTCAATACACTGTCTAGGTTGTCACAGATTTTCTTCCAAGGGGAAGCATCTTTTAATTTCATGGCTGCAGTCACCATCTGCAGTGATTTTAGGGTCAAAGAAAAGAAAGTCTGTCTCTGTTTTCATGTTTTCCCCCCATCTATTTGCCATTAAGTGATGGGATCAGAGGCCATGATCTTAGTCTTTTGAATGTTGAGTTTTACACAGGTTTTTCACTCTCTTCTTTTACATTCAACAAGAGGCTCTTTAGTTTTTCTTTGCTTTCTTCCATTAAAGTAGTATCATCTTCATATCTGAGGTTGTTGATATGTCTCTCTGCAATCTTGATTGCAGCTTGTGAGTCATCCAGCCCAGCATTTCGCATGATGTACTCTGTATAGAAGGTAAATAAGCAGGCTGAGAATATACAGCCTTGACGTACTCCTTTCCCAATTTTCAACCAGCCTTTTGTTCTATGTCCACTTCTGTTGCTTCTTGACCTGTATACAGATTTCTCAGGAGGCAGGTAAAGTGGACTGGTATTCCCAACTCTTGAAGAATTTTCCAGTTTGCTCTGATCCACACAGTCAAGGCTTTAGCCTAGTCAATGACACAGTAGTAGATGTTTTTCTGGAATCCTCTTGCTTTTTCGTTGATCCAACAGACGTTGGCGATTTGTTCCCTGGTTCTTCTGCCTTTTCTAAATCCAGCTTGTATATCTGAAAGTTCTCAGTTCACGTACTGTTGAAACCTAGCTTGAAGGATTTTGAGCATTTCTTTGCTAGTATGTGAAACAAGCACAATTGTGTGGTAGTCTGAATATTCTTTGGCATTGCCCTTCTTTGGGATTGGAATGAAAACTTTTGGAATGAAATTGGAATGAAAACTTTTCATTGGAATGAAAACAGGACCTTTTCCAGTCGTGTGGCCACTGCTGAGTTTTCCAAATTTGCTGGCATATTGAATGCAGCACTTTCACAGCATCATCTTCTAGGATTTGAAATAGCTCAACTGCAATTTCATCACTTCCACTAGCTTTGTTCATAGTGATGCTTCCTAAGGCCCACTTGACTTCGCACTCCAGGATGTCTGGCTCTATGTGAGTGGTCCACACCATTGTGGTTATCTGGGTCATGAAGATCATTTTTGTATAGTTCTTCTGTGTATTCTTGCCACATCTTCTTAGTATCTTCTGCTTCTGTTAGGTCCATACCATTTCTGTCCTTTATTGTGCCCATCTTTGCATGAAACATTCCCTTGGTATTTCTGATTTTCTTGAAGAGAGCTCTAGTCTTTCCCATTCTGTTGTTTTTCTCTATTTCTTTGCATTGATCACTGAGGAAGGCTTTCTTATCTCTCCTTGCTATTCTCTGGAACTCTCCATTCACTTGGGTATATGTTTCCCTTTCCTCCTTTGCCTTTTGCTTCTCTTCTTTTCTCAGCTATCTGTAAGACCTCCTCAGCCAACTCCTTTGCCTTCTGCCTTTGTTTTTCTTTGGAATGGTTTTGGTCACCACCTCCTATACAATGTTATGAACCTCCATGCATAGTTCTTTAGGTACACTGTCTATCAGATCTAATCCCTTGAATCTATTTGTCCCTTCCACTGTATAATCATAAGGGATTTGATTTAGGTCATACCTGAATGGTCTAGTGGTTTTCCCTGCTTTCTTCAAAATAAGTCTGAATTTTGCAATGAGGAGTTCAGGATCTGAGCCACATTCAGATCCTGGTCTTCTTTTTCCTGACTGTATAGAGGTTCTGCATCTTCGGCTACCAAGAATATAATCAATCTGATTTTGGTATTGACCATCTGGTGATGTCCATGTGTAGAGTCATCTTTATATTGCTGGAAGATGGAGTTTTCTGTGACTAAGTGTTCTCTTAGCAAAACTCGTTAGCCCTTGCCCTGCTTCATTTTTTACCCCAAGGTCAAACTTGTCTATTACTCCAGGTATCTCTTGATCTCCTACTTTTTCATTCCAGTCCCCTACAATGAAAAGGACATCTGTTTTTCTTTTGGTGTTAGTTCTAGAAGGTCTTGTAGGTCTTCATCGAACCATTAAACTTCAGCATTCATCAGGGCCTCCCTGGTGGCTCAGCTGATAAAGAATCCGACTGCAATGCAGGAGGCCTGGCTTTGATACCTGGGTTGGGAAGATCCCCTGGAGAAGGGAACAGCTACTCCCTCCAGTATTCTGGCCTAGAGAATTCCATGGAGAAGTCCATGGGGTTGCAAAGAGTTGGACATGACTGAGTGACTTTCACTCTTCAGCATTACTGGTCAGGGCATAGACTTGGATTACTGTGATATTGAATGGTTTGCATTGGAAACAGAGATCATTCTGTCATTTTTGAGACTGTACCCAAGTACTGCATTTTGGACTCTTTTGTTGACTGTGAGGGCTACTCCATTTCTTCCAATGGATTCTTGCCCACAGTAGTAGATATAATGGTCATCTAAATATAATTCACCTATTCCAGTTCATTTTTTTCAGTGATTCCTAAAATGTCGATGTTCACTCTTGCCATCTCCTGCTTGACCACTTCCAATTTGCCTTTCTTCATGGAACTAACATTTCAGGTTCCTGTACAATATTGTTCTTTACAGCATCAGACTTGATATTCACCACCAGACACATTCACAACTGGGCAACATCTCCACTTTGGCGCAGCCTCTTTTTTTCTTTCTGGATCTATTTCTTCACTCTTCTCCAGTAGGAAATTGGACACCCACCGACCTTGGGGGCCTATCTTCCAGTGTCATATCTTTTTGCCTTCTTGTACCATTCATCAGTCTGTTGTAGATAGCATATATACAGGTGTTGTTTTTGCAGCCCACCAGCCAGTCTGTGCCTTCTGGTTGAAGTATTGAATCAGTTGACATTTAAGATAATTATTAATTTTTATGTTCCTATTGTCATTTTAAAATTGTTTTGGTTCATTTTTACAAGTCTTTTTCTCTTCCCTTCTTCTTTTGTTATCTTCTCTTGTGATTTGATGAATAACTTTAGTGTTGTGTGTGGATTCCTTTTTCTATGTCTGTGTACCTGTTATGGAGTTTTGGTTTGCAGTTCCTATGAGGATTTTTCCCCATGAGGTTTTGATACTGCATTCTCTGTATGTGCAATGTTGTTTTAGTTTCCGTTATCTCAATTTCCATTTCATTCCCAGTACCTTGCACTTGTACTCTCCTCACGATTGCTGGTTTTGATATCATATTTGTGTGCAGATTATTTCTTACATGTACCGTTTATTTGGTTTGACTGGTGAGTTTTCCCATTGGTCATTTTCTTGTTTCTGGTTGTGGCCTTTTTTTTTCCCCTGCCCCAGAGAAGTTCCTTTAGGCTTTGATGTAAATATGGTCTCATGGTGCTGGATTCCATTACTTCCGCTTGTCTGTAAACCTTTTGATTTTTCTGACAAATCTGAATGAGAGCTTTGCTGGGCAGACTATTCTTGACTGTTATTTCTTGGCTTTCATCACTTTAAATATATCATGCTTTTCACTTCTGGCCTGCAGAATATCTGCTGAAAAACCAGTTAATAACCTTATGGGAGTTCCCTGGTATGTTATTTATTGCTTTTCCCTTTATTATGTGTTAATATTTTTTCATTGTCTTTATAATTTTTTTCAGTTTGATTAGTATGTGTCTCAGCACGTTCCTCCGTAAGTTTATCTTACCTGGGACTCTGTATATACTGGACTTGTTTCCTTTCTCATGTTAGGGGAGTTTTTGGCTATTATCACTTCAAATATTTACTCAGGGCCTTTCTTTCTCTCTTCCCCTTCTGGGAGCCCCCTAGAGTGGGAATGTTGGTGCATTTAATGTTTCCCAGAGGTCTCTGGAGAAGGTGATGGCACCCCACTCCAGTACTCTTGCCTGGAAAATCCCATGGACAGAGGAGCCTGATAGGCTGCAGTCCATGGGGTCGCTAAGAGTTGGACACGACTGAGCGACTTCACTTTTACTTTTCCCTTTCATGCATTAGAGAAGGAAATGACAACCCACTCCAGTGTTCTTGCCTGGAGAATCCCAGGGACGGGGGAGCCTGGTGGGCTGCCATCTATGGGGTAGCACCGAGTCGGACACGACTGAAGCAACTTAGCAGCAGCAGCAGCAGCAGAGGTCTCTGAGACTGTCTTCATTTGTCTGTATTTTGTTCTTCAACAGTGATTTCCACTATTCTTTCAGCCAACTAGTCGTTCTGCCTCAATTGTTCTGCTAGTGGGTCCTTCTAGTGTCTTTTTCATTCCAGTGATTGTATCGCTAATGCATTTGTTTGTTCTTTAACTGTTAAATGTCTCTTGTATCTTTCTTGATCTGTGCCTCCATTCTTTTCCAAAATCCTGGAACATCTTCACTATCATTATCCTTGTTAGGTAAGTTGCCAATCTCCACCTCATTTGGGTTTTCTTGTGGGTTTTTATCTTGTTCCTTCGCCTGGAACATATTTGCCATCTCTCAGGTTTTCTAACTTTCTCTTTTGGGGGTCTCCTTTCTGCTGGCTGCAGGATTGCAGCTCATTTTCTTCCTGTTATCTGTCCCCTCGTGTGTGAGTTTAGTCCTGGGGCTTGTGCAGGCTTCATGGTGGGAGGCAGTAGTACACCTCCTTAAAGTTGTTAGGAGGTGCTGGCACCTGATGTTCACGACAGGATATTTCTATTTGTCCATTGTGTAGCAACATCATGGCAGGTACTGCACCCATGGGACCTCATCAGGTCAGGGGGCAAAGAACGCAACAGTTGCGAGTGAGGCAGTGACAGACTGTGGGCCTCTTGTATTTTCCCTTTCATTTAGCCACCAGTTTCCTGTCACAAGGCTCTCTCTCTGTTCTGGGTTAAGTCTCTCAGTCCAGGCATGACCCACCAACGTGATTGTCACAAGAGGAGGTCTCTTATCTTCCTTACCTATAGGAATCCTTTCATTCTGCCTTTAACCTAGAGCCTCCCCTTGGGCAGTGACAACAGCCTGGTGGTCCAGTCTCCCTTCATAAGCTTTCCTTGGCCTTGAGGTATGGAGTACCCTCACACACATTCATAGTCAATTTAGTCAATTAAAGGCTCTATAATTAATGGTCTACTCACCTCGCCCTTGAGCACACTGCTCTAAGTATACTGCTGAGTTATTATAACAGCCATGAAACTTTGGGATAAGATCCTGAACACAGTATACAACTGAGGCAGTATGTGAAAGCACACAGCAGCTCAGCAGACCTCAAGTAAGCAGTGTTCCTGCTCTTTTTTTGGGGAAGTATTTGAGAAGGATCGGTATCAATAATTCTTTGAATGTTTTGCATATTTTACCAGTGAAATGGTCTGGTCCTTGTCTTTCGTTGGAAGGTTTGTTTTTAATAATCTCCTCACTAGTAACTGTTCATATTTTCTAGTCATGATTCAGTCTTGGTGTTTGTACATTTCTAGTAATTTATATTAAGTTGTCAAACTTGTTGGCATGTGATTGTTCACTGTAGCCTCTTACAGTTCTGTGGTATCAGCTGTAATATCTATTTTCTGATTTTTATTTCAGTCCTCCTTTTTTCTCAGGAGTCTAAAGGCTTGTCAATTGTGTTTATCTTTGTAAAGAACCAACTCTTAATTTCACTGATTTTTCTATTGCCTTTTTAGTTCCTATTTCATGTATTTCCACTCTGATCTGTTATTTCCTTTCTTCTACTAACCTTGGCCTTAGTTTTTCCTTCTTTTTCTAGTTCTTTGAGGTATAAAATTAGGTTTTTTCTAATTTTTGTTTTCTGATATATTTTCTGATATAGGAATTTATTGTGATGAACCTCCCTTTAGAACTGCTTTTGCTTCATCCCATAAGTTTTGGTATGTTTTATTTCCATTTCATCTGTCTTGGGAATTTTTTTTCTCTTTGATCTCTTCATTGACACATTGGTTGTTCATATGTTGTTTAATCTCTGCATATTTCTGAATTTTCCAGAGAAAGGGGTCAATCGAACAAGAGTATATAACACTTGTAAATATTCATGAACCCAACACTAGTGAGATACTCACTATAGTACCTCAATATATAAAGCAAATATTAATGGCTCTAAAGGGAGAAATAGCAGTTTATAATGATAGTAGGGGACTTTAATACCTCACTTTCATCAATGGACAGATCAACCAGACAAAACATCAGCCTTAAATGTGAATGATAATGACAGTCATAAGTTGTATCATGAATGCTTGATCAATTGATACATCTCCAGGCAATAACATTGGCGTAACAAACACATCAGTTCAGTTCAGTTGAGTTGCTCAGTCGTGCCCGACTCTTTGCAACCCAATGAATTGCAGCACACCAGGCCTCCCGGTCCATCACCAATTCCCGGAGTTCACTCAAACTCACGTCCATCGAGTCAGTGATGCCATCCAGCCATCTCATCCTCTGTCATCCCCTTCTCCTCCTGTCCCCAATCCCTCCCAGCATCAGGGACTTTTCCAATGAGTCAACTCTTCACATGAGGTGGCCAAAGTACTGGAGTTTCAGCTTTAGCATCAGTCCTTCCAAAGAACACTCAGGGCTGATCTCCTTCAGAATGGACTGGTTGGATCTCCTTGCAGTCCAAGGGACTCTCAAGAGTGTTCTCCATCTCCACAGTTCAGAAGCATCAATTCTTCAGTGTTCAGCTTTCTTCACAGTCCAACTCTCACATCCATACATGACCACAGGAAAAACCATAGCCTTGACTAGACGGACCTTTGTTGGCAAAGTAACGTCTCTGCTTTTGAGTATGCTATCTAGGTTGGTCATAACTTTCCTTCCAAGGAGTCAGCGTCTTTTAATTTCATGGCTTCAGTCACCATCTGCAGTGATTTTGGAGCCCCCCAAAATAAAGTCTGACAGTTTCACTGTTTCCCCATCTATTTCACATGAAGTGATGGGACCAGATGCCATGATCTTCATTTTCTGAATGTTGAGCTTTAAGCCAACTTTTTCACTCTCTTCTTTCACTGTCATCAAGAGGCTTTTTAGTTCCTCTTCACTTTCTGCCATAAGGGTGGTGTCATCTCCATATCTGAGGTTATTGATATTTCTCCTGGCAATCTTGATTGCAGCTTGTGCTTCTTCCAGCCCAGTGTTTCTCATGATGTACTCTGCATATAACTTCAATAAGCAGGGTGACAATATACAGCCTTGATGTACTCCTTTTCCTATTTGGAAACAGTCTGTTGTTCCATGTCCAGTTCTAACTGTTGCTTCTTGACCTGCATATAGATTTCTCAAGAGGCAGGTCAGGTGGTCTGGTATTCCCATCTCTTTCAGAATTTTCCACAGTTTATTGTGATCCACACAGTCAAAGGCTTTGGCACAGTCAATAAAGCAGAAATAGATGTTTTTCTGGAACTCTCTTTTTCGACGATCCAGCAGATATTGGCAATTTGATCTCTGGATCCTCTGCGTTTTCTAAAACCAGCTTGACCGTCTGGAAGTTCACGGTTCATGTATTGCTGAAGCCAGGCTTGGGGAATTTTGAACAAACACATACATATTAATATGCTTTTAGAAAGTGATACAATTAGCATTAATTTATAAAGTTGTTAAAGCTTAACACTGATCAGGGGTTTATTATACAACTTATAGTTGTCATTCACATTTTGCTCTGTTAAGTTTTTGTTCCAACCTTGTATATGTTACAAACACAAGTGTATTACCATAACATTTTCAAAACTGACACATCGAGAAATTTCTCATTTCCACAAGATCCGCCTTGTCAACTCCAGGTAAAAGAACACACTCTAGGTGAAATAATACTCACAGGACTAAAGAAAAATGCCACCAGAAAGTACAGAATGTCCTTCCAGGGAAAAGAGCAGTGAAACAGTATATTTGAAATAGATGCTCTGTCCTCTTGCACAGAGTGCCAGCTATACTGCCTCTAATGAAATATTAGAATGCTTTAGTAAGACATGCACAAGTACAAAAAAAAAAGTGTTTTACTCAAATGCACATGTTCACTATTCATTTACATAACAAATCACTGGCCAGTTACTAGCTTCTGCAAAAATCCCCAGGTCGATTATGTCTTGCAATGAAGTATAGGTATATATTTATTGCTGATTTGTTGGTTAAATGTTTTCTTACTGCTTTGCAGTTTCTCTGCTCATTCCTCTGTTGTGCCTTTCCTTTGTGATTTGATGATTTTCTTCAATAGTACACTTTATCTTAAGTGTTTACTATAGGTTTTTGCTTTATGGCTACCATGAACAAGTTATCAACTTCAGTTGTAAATCTGAACACATTCTGAAGTTCTACATTCTTACTCCTCCCCACTCCATTATGCTTTTCATATCACATTTTACATCTTTGTATCTTGTATATCCCTTACATACAGTTAACCCTTGAACAACATGGCTTTGAACTGCACAGGCTCACTTATACATGGATTTTTTTTTCACTAAATTTGTACTATAGGACTACACAATGTATGCTTGGTTGAATCTACAGATGTGGAACTGTTCTATGGGAATTTTCAAGTGGGTAGAGGGTTGGTACACCTAACCCCTGTGTTCTTCAAGGGTCAACAGTAATGGGACTGTAGTTAGTTATTTTTACTACTACTTTTGTCTTTTAACATTCATTGACATTGACATTGAAGTTGCTCAGCCATCTCCGACTCTTTGCGACCCCATGGACTATAACCTACCAGGCTCCTCCATCCATGGAATTTTCCAGGCAAGAGTATTGGAGTGTGTTGCCATTTCCTTCTCCAGGAGATTTTCCCGACTGAGGGATCGAACCCAGGTCTCCTGCATTGTAAGCAGACACTTTACCGACTGGCTTTATAAATGATTAATCTACCATTTTACTACATTATGTACCTTTTTATTACATTTTATTACATTATTTACCTTTACCAGTGAGATTTAATTAGTACCCTTTTTTTCAGCTTGAAGAAAATTCTGTAACATTTCTTATAAGGCTGGTAATGAACTCCTTTACCTTTTGTTTGTCCAAAAAACCCTCTTCCTAACTTTGAATAACTATTTAGATGGGAAGTGTGTTCTTGGTTGGAAGTTTTTTTTCCTTTCAGCACTTTGAATATATCATGCCACTCCGTCCTGGCCTTCAACATTTCTGCTGAAAAATCTACTGCTGGTCTTATGTATGTTACATATTGTTTTTATTTTGCTGCTTTTAAAAGTATCTCCTTAATCTTTTTAATTATAATCTGTCTTGGTGTGTGTCTCTTTGGGAAACCTGGAGAGTTTCAAACAAGATGAACCCAATCTGGATGTCTGTTTCCTTCCCCATTCTTTCTTTAAAATATCTTTCCATGCTTTTCTCTCTCTCCTCCTCCTCCTGGTACCTCCCTAAAATGCAAATCTTAAGTCAGTTCAATGTTGTCCCCAAAGTCTTTAAAGCTATCTTCGTTTTTTGTTGTTTTTTTTTTTTTTTTCCACTGCTCTCACTGGCTGAGTTTCACTCACCTGTCTTCAAATGCATTGACCTTTTCTGCTTCATCTAGTCTGCTGCTGAACTCCTCTAGTGTATTCTTCAGCTCTGTAACTTCCATTTGAGGTTATCACTGTGTGTGCCCATTCCATTCCTGTGTTCAATAGCACCTTTATGTTCATTGTTTTCAACTCTTCATCAGATAAGTCACTTACCGCTGTTTCGTTCAAGGTTTTATTCTGATGTTTCATCATTCCTCTCTTCATTTTCCTTGACTCTCTGTGTTGGTTTCTATTTAGTAGATGAAACCACGACCTCTTCCAGTCTTGAAGAAGTAGTCTACAAAAGAAGAACCTTGTCATTCAACCCTGTCCTAGCTCTTGGTTGCCTGTCAAACCTTTGTAATTGTTCAAGCAGCCCATTTTATTTCTATTGGCTCCCAGTCCTTGGGGGTGTGCCAAGATATTTCACAAAGAAGAGGATCACCATCAGCACCTACATTCAGGCTGATGAGAAGCCAGACCTCAAACAGCAGCTTTTAAAATGTGTGAATATACTCTATAGTCCTGTGGCACCACAAGGGCAAGTCTGACTACCAGGGCCCAGTTGTATAGACTTGTGTCCTAGGCAGCAGCCTACAAAGTCGGGGTGCCAGATGAAGGGTACAAGCACCTTTCTAGGAGATACCAGCAGCCTGGAGCAGCATGGTGGGAGAATGCAAAGGCACCATCTACTGGCCTTCATCCACAGAGAGCCCTATATATAAGCACCAAACAGGAATCTTGCTCCTCAGCCTGAAGCTCTAAGACAAGCAAAGAAGGATTTTTCACACAAAAAGGGCTGTGTTTCAATCTGTGTCTGTGCTGTGCCCTGAGAGTGGTAGCCAGCCAGGAACTATTACATCTGTTCCACTATTGAGAGGTCCACAAACACAGGACCCGCTAGCCATCACAGCCAGGTGATTAGGGGGCAGCAGACACATGTACACGCTCCCCTTTGGGAGGTGCTGGTGCTCTGGAGAGGACTATAGGGGGCCTTAGCTGTATGTTTCCATAGAAGTCTGCCCCTCAGGCCACAGAGCTGTGACATAAAGCCTCTTTCCCAGAAGGATTTGGCACCTCAGTGCTGCTTCTTGCTCTGCCCTGGGTGACCTGTCTGCACAAGCCCTACCAGAGCCAGACACCCAGAGAGAACCCTCAGAAATTGGGGCTGCACACAAAGGTACAAGCCCCTTCCCAGGATGTTAAGGTGGCCCCTGCCATCCTCCACCCCCAGAGCATTGCATTAGGCCTAAAAGATGTCTGTTATCTCAGAGGCCTGTGTCTCAGGCTGACTGATGCTTTAAGATCAGCAAGTGAGTCTCTTTCACAGGAAGTCTGGGTGCTTCTGAGTCTGCTCCTATCCTGCTAAATACAGTCGGGGTGCCCCCACGTGAGCTCAAATCCTTTACTCCTCAAGGAGAACAGCTCATGTTTCTGAGATCCCTCCCCATGATAGGTCCTCACACGACGGGTGGGGTCCATGGGGAGGTTGTGTCCCAGCCTTTCCTACCCAGCTCAGTGTAGAGTTTTTTCCTGGTTCACCTGATGAGTAGAAGTTGCTCTGCTAGTTTTATAGTTTTTTTTTCCAGAAAACAATTGTTCCCTGCGTAGATCTGATGTGTCCACAGAAGGAAGTGCAGTCTGGGCCTTCCTGCTGCTTCTAAGTCACTTCAGTCATGTCCGACTCTGTGCAACCCCAGGGACTGCAGCCCACCAGGCTCCTCCGTCCCTGGGATTTTCCAGCAAGAATACTGGAGAGGGGTGCCATCGCCTTCTCCGGGGCCTTCCTACATTGGTATATTCAACTGCAACCCTAAAATACCAGTTTTTAATGCTGCTTACAAGGGATATTTTGGGACTTGAGAGTTCTCCTGTTGCCTCTTATACTGGGATGGCTATCAGTTCCCACCTCAAGTATCCTGAATCTGAACCTTTACTGTTTTACAACCATTACCATTATACCTAAATTACAGAGTTTTTTACTTTATGTAAGCTGTATGCTACCTAGCAAAATAATAATCCCCATAATTATTTTTTAAAAGATAGAACTGTAACTTCTGAACACATTTGAGTCAGTTCTAATGAGGTGGGTGAAGTTAAGTCAAAAAGAGAAGACAAATATCATATCATATTGCATCTATATGGAATCCAGAAAGATGATGGTACTGATGATCCTATTTGCAGGGCAGCAAAGGAGACACAGACCTAGAGAACAGACTTGTAGACACAGCGGGGAAGGAGAGGGTGGGATGACTTAAGAGTAGTACTGAAACATATACATTACCATATGGAAAACAGCCAGTGAGGATTTGCTCTATGATGCACGGCACCCAAAGCCAGTGCTCTGTGACAACCTAGGGGGGTTGCGAGGTTTAAAAGGGAGGGGACATATGTATATCTGTGGCTGATTCATGTTGATCTGGCAGAAACCATCACAATACTGTAATTATCCTCCAATTAAAAGAAAAACTGTACCTTATTCTTCATCCCCCAGCCATATCATTTACAACTTATAGTAAAATAAGTTGACACCATACTTATCATAAATATTGTTTCTCAGCAAATTGTATACACTTTAGTGGCAATTTTCAAGAGAATGCCTTACCTTTTATATCGTACTTCATAATTTACAAGTAGTCTTTGTTTTCTCAGAAGTTAGATCTACATAGTCCTACTCTTTTGATGAAAGAAAGAACACAAAGTAATTTTTACAGGGATTTTTTTTTTACCCTAGAACATCCATCTAGATAAAGAATCTTAACAGTGTTCAGTGACCTCTTGCTGGAATATTCCGACTTGTTCTCAACAAGGCAGCTTTTGGAGTTAAGATTGTGGCTTCTGACCCTTCTCTCTGGTGGTCTTTCCTTCCCTGCCATGCTTGTTCAGTAAAAGGGAGAATATGAGTGCTGAGTATAAATGCTGCCGGGCCCTCAGCAATACAAACTCACTGGGCACATCACCCGCTTCCAAACTCTACCGCATAGGTAGGTTCTGAGCTGATTACTCAAAGACTGGAAAAATATTCTTGGCTTTACTCTTTGAATTTAGGAATATGGTCCTTCAGGCCTTGAGTCACTCAAATTCCACTTAAAAATGGTATTGAGAAAATTCAAATCAGAAAAGCAGACATTTTATAATAAAATAGTGACAAATTTGGTTTGGTAGAATCTTTCATATACTTACCTACTGTGATGAAACATCTATCTTTTGTGGCTCTTGCCTCTGAAATAATTGTCAAAAACTAGAGAAAATATAAAAAGCAACAAGGGAAAAGCGACAAATAACAACCAATGGATCACTGAAGAAAAAAAAATAATTGATTTGTCTCTAGGTAAACAAAAGCATGACAATCCAAAACGTATGGGATGCAGCAAAAGCAGGGATGTTTACAGCAATACAATCTTACCTCAGGGAACAAGAAAAAAGCTCAATAATCTAACTTTACACTTACAGCAGCCAGGGAAAGAACAAACAACCCCAAAGTTAGTAGAAGGAAAGAAATCATAAAGATTAAAGCACAAATAAAATAGAAAACAATAGAAAAGATTAGTGAAACTAAAAACTGCTTCCTTGAAAAGATAATAATTCATAAACCTTTAGCCAGACTCATCAAGAAAAAAGAGGGCACAAACCTAACATTAGGAATGAAAAGGAGAACTTAGAAACCACAGAAATACTGAGGATTATAAGGCAGCTATATAAAATGGACAAATCCTTAGAATGGTACAGTGTCCCAAGATTCAACTAAGAAGAAATACAAATTATGAACAGACCTGTCACAAGTATTGGAACTGTAATTTAAAAACTCCCAACAGATGCTAAGGCATAGACTTGCAATCCCTAGGTCTGCTTACCATGGGAGCCTATCTTCTAGGGTGCTGGCGGAAGGTCATGGGGTCTGAAACCTAACGTAAGTATTTCAAAACATGAAGAAAAATATCATTATTAATAATTATGTAAGTACATGTTATTAAAAAAAAAAAACCTCCCAACCAAAAAAGTCCAGGACCAGATGGCTTCACAGGTGAATTCTATCAAACATTTAGAGAAGAGTTAACACCTATCCTTCTGAAACCCTTCCGCAAAATTGCAGAGGAAGGAACACTCCCAAACTCATTCCATGATACCACCATCACCCGGTTACCCAAACCAGATAAAGATACCACAAAAGCAGAAAATTACAGGCCATTATCACTAATAAACATACATAGACACAAAAATCCTCAACAAAATACTGGTAAACTGAACCCAACAGTACATTAAAAGGATCACACACCACTATCAAATGGGATTTATCCCAGGGATGCAAGGGTTCATCCATGTCTGAATGATTTGCCAGACCCCTCTGATCCCTTGAGGTTCATTATCTATGTAATCTTAGCGTTATCTAAAATTACTGAATCCCTTTCATTCATTAAAATTTTCTTTCTCAAATAAACTTCCATCGCCTCTAAAGCACTGTTTACTGAGTCTTGAAATCACTTATTTGCTCTCTGAATATCTTCTGGCTGTTTCCAGTAAGATAAAGAACAATCTAAATAGCTTAGAGATACATAAACCTGGTTTGTCTATTTGAATGACAGTTATTTTACTTGATTTTAAGTGAGTATTTCCCTGATTCTCTTGCCTCAAGGACAAAGTCAGTCTAGTTTCCAAAGAAATAAATCTGGCAGTACCTTTTTATTCAGATCAATGAATGTTACTTGCTTTCAAACTACACATTTAGCATGATGAGAAAGATTGAATTTTCTAGGAAACTGTCCAAGTTTGACATACCTTATGCATCAGGACAGACTGCTTTTTGCTTTGCTCTGACACCAGGCCTGTTGCATTCAAATACCAGCTCCAACATTTGTGTGTTAACTGACCTTGGTTTTATTATAAGGTAACATCGCTGAGTCTCCATTTCCTCATCTGCAAGTGGGGACGATAAGTATGCCTTCATTATTGGGTTCAGCTTGTGAATTGTGTTGCTATTAGTAAAGTAAAAAGCTGCTGTGATGATTCTATTCTTGTCTAAGCTTTGTCTTTAAAACAGAATCACACTTTTATTTTCAAGGGTTAAAGTTTTTCTCCCAAAGGGGGAAAAAAAAAACCCACAACTTTGCTGCTTTTTCCAAGTGTGCCAAGGAAACCACAGAAATTGATTTACACCAGCCAAGCAATGAAAAAAGAAACAGAACCATTTTCATGTGCATTATTGATTATCCAAAAGTGACTGGACAAGATTAAAAAGTCATTTGTCTATTCCATTTATTCTAAGATTAACAGTATATAATTATTTGAAATCACATATTATTTGTGTTTTGTGGTTAAGATTAAATGGAGGGAGATGGTGATCTGAGAGAGGCAAAGAGAGGAGAAATCCTCATCTCTATAGATTAAGAAAGTTACCTACAAAGTAGATTCATAAAAAGTTTATTGAGGTTTAGTACAGTTTGATTCCAAATTTCTAAAAAATGTACATTTGTGTAAGGATTCAACTGAGAGTTGGAAGAGAGTAGTTGTAAACCAAAAATGTTAATAGTGATTATATCTTTGCAATGTAATTACAGATGATTGGTTTTTCCTTTTCAGATATTTCTGCATTAGTAAACTTTTATATAATCTATATTTTCTGTAATAAAGTTGGCAATACTAAAAGTAACAGTTATACAAATATAGCATAGTTTACAAAAAGCTTCATGAGTTTTCAACCTGGATTATTAACTGACTGTTTCACTAATAAAAATTTAATTTCCAGTTTGGGGTACTGTCCTAAAATAAATGCTACAGACTTTGGGATTATAGTGTCTCTACTCTTGGCTTGTTTTAATGCTGCACCTGGCATACTTTCACCTGCACCCAGCCTTTACTAAGTCATACCATATTTCTTACAGCATATCAAACTTTTATCTTAGAATCACAGAATGTTGGAATAATAATGTACCTTATAAGATGACCCAGTTTAGGGGTGGAACACTGTGGGTCATTCTTAGACCCATATAGTACTTTAAAAGCCTTTATGACTAATAAAAGATAGTGCTATGAAACAAACAGTTTTAGTGCCCACAGTCTTACCTTCTGCTAGGTATTTAAATACTATCAGTAGCCTGCAAACAAACAAATATTGTGAGGGAAAAAAACAAACATTATTGGCTAAGTTTAAGCACTGGGGGTGGTGTTTGTACCAAGGTTTGGGATATAGATTACTCCAATTTGAAGCAGAGACTTATGATACACAAGTGAACGGTCAATCGCTCAGTCGTGTTTGACTCTTTGCGACCCCATGGACTGTAGCCTGCCAGGCTCCCCTGTCCATGAGATTTCCCAGGCAAGAATACTAGAGTGGGTAGCCATCCTCTTCTCCAGGGGATCTTCCCAACCCAGGGATCGAACCCACATCTCCTTCGTCTCCTGCATTGCAGGCGGATTCTTTACCATCTGAGCTACCTGGGAAGCCTATGATATACAAAAATTCATTATCATCACCACTACTTATTGAATGTTTAGATGCATTAAATCTATGTACTCAGGGGCTGAGGGGGAATACCTGGTAGGAGAGAGTCCCAAACAGAGCTATTGGAAAACAAGGCATTCAATCTGAGCACCAAGAGCCTCCAACAACCTGAAATAGCACAATGATGATGGGGTTCCTCATCTCATAATTGGACATGGAAAATGGTATTTACCTTCTATATTAGAGGAGAGATTAGGTGGTATATTTGGAAAAGGGAAAATTCCTTATGCTTTTTTCCCTTCCAATATATCATAACTGAAAATATAAAAAAACAAGTCTTAAAGACCTTGGGTTCTGACTCCCGATTTTAGGGGAGGGTCCAGAGGGAGCACCATGATCTGTAGTCTCTTGTCAGGGAAAATACAGGCTGCAGGTCACTGGAACCAACAAATCTGGTTTGGGGTTTTCATCATATTAATAAAACCCAGATATGCATTCATTTGCTATTTTCGATCTTTGGATCATGCTGATTTACAGTTAATCTCCTCTTCTATTTTCAGAAGGAGTTTTGGAACACGTACACAAAAGCACAACAAGGAGAGAGTAACAGAGGAAGTGACTGGTTTCAGTTTTACCTTACCTTTCCATTAATCTTTGGCCTCTTCATTATCCTCCTTGTCATTTTCCTAATCTGGAGATGCTTCCTAAGAAACAAGACTCGCCGACAGACAGTGACGGAAGGTCATATTCCTTTCCCTCAACACCTCAATATTATCACTACACCTCCCCCACCAGATGAAGTGTTTGATAACAGCGGGTTGTCCCCAGGCTTCCTGGAGTACGTGGTTGGGCGCTCAGATTCTGTCTCCACTCGCCTGTCCAACTGCGATCCCCCACCGACCTATGAGGAAGCCACTGGCCAGATGAACCTACGGAGGAGTGAAACAGAACCTCACCTCGATCCGCCTCCGGAGTATGAGGACATCATCAACTCCAACTCAGCCAGTGCCATTGCCATGGTGCCTGTGGTCACCACTATCAAATGAAGCTGCAAACTTCTTTTTACTATAATCATTTTTAAAATACTAATGAGAGAACTTTCTAGCACTTTACCACTACATACATGTGCATCTGACTTATTGGACTCTGACAGCATACCACTTCATATTCTCCAATTTGATTTTCATTAGTTCTGTTTCCCACTCTAAACTCTTTATCCATGCTCATTTTTGCTAATGGAAATATGTGAAGAGGGAAAAATACTAGTGGAGGTCTTCCTAGGAGATGTACATCGGTGTGTGCACATGTATGTTTATGTATATATATGTACATGAACATATACGTGTGTGTACATCAGCCCAGTATATGGGCACCTGTCTTAAAAAGTCATTAACATCTATCTAAATCACCTGTAAAGAGAACATTACTCACCAAAATTGGAGGTTGGGGGGAAGGCACCAACAATTTGTGTAACAGCAGCATGCTGTTGAATTTTGAAAATAAGATGAACTTAGCGTGCTTTTAAATTTTTACAGGCTTTTGTTAACCTTCTTCAACTTCCTTAAAAGGGAAAAAAATGCATATAGTCAGTCTTGACTTGAGGAACATCTAAGAGGGTGACAGAGAGAGAAGGAAGGCATAATAATTGATACCTTGTTCCTAGTGGACAGCAAGAAAATCATTGGTCCTTCATGGCTTTTGGCTGCTTTCACAGGAGGCATTTTGGTGCTGTAATTGACTGCCTCCCCCCAAAAATTAAACAGTGTTTGCTTAGTGTCCTTGAATGTCGCATGCTATTTGTATTAACATCTTGGTGGAGTGGATTTCCTGGCAAAAGAATCATTTCTCAAGTAGATACTCGAATTGATGACAGAACAGATGCAGATTTCTCCTTGGCTTATTGGCAACACTTTCTTTCTCCATGTTACATTGCCTTTTACTCTAGTTGCTCTCCTACCACCCCAGAATCTTCTAGCAAGTAAGAATTTAGTTAAAACCCTGGGAATTATTTTCTTAATGTTTTTGTATAGAGTGAAGCCTTTGTCTCAAGATGATTACCAGGCAATTTTCCCTTAAATTAATAACTGTGATTTCTGCATTATTCTCCAGTTGGCGGAGGAAGACTGCAAACTCTGTCTTGTGCCAGGCGCACAATAAATCTAGTTACAGCTGCAAACATATCTCACAGCTGCTATTTCATTTTGTATTTTCAGATTTTTTTACCTGCAGAATTTTTATTGAAAATTCTTGGAGCGAGGGGAACAGGCTGTGAATGAACTGCCAACATAAACTGGCTAGGAAAGAAGAAAAAATCCAACAGTTATACATGCGCTGATGGAAGATGCATTCTGTCAGTCAGATTTCTGTGCCACTCCCACGACTCCTTAGTGTTGGATAAAATGGTTGATCAGGCAGAAGGCAAGCAGGTTTTGGAAGTGTCATGTCCTATGGCCTCCATTTCCATCCCCATGCAGACTCCCCTAAACCCAAAGGAGGAGGACTGCTTGGGAGGACCTTGAACTAGGAGTCAGATGACCTGAAATCAGATCTCATTCTGCCATACCCTTGCCAGGCTACTTTGGGAAAGACCCATATCTGACCCTCAAGCTCCTTACTTACCTCTGAAATGGCGACAGTATCATTCACCCTGCCTTTATCCTGGGGCTTTAAAAGGATGCAATAAGATGGTATGTGTGAGAGTCATTTGTAAGACGTGAAGAGCACTCTAGGTGTAAGATCACAGCATTGTTCTCCTTGCTCTCATGGGGGAAGAATCTTCTGTTTCCCTAAAATGTATCTGAGTTTTCACAGAGTGAGAAATAGAGCAGGCTGCTCCATTAGTGGCTCACAGGTTCCTAATTTGAGTGTGTGAGCTCTTAGTTCAACACCTGTCATTCTCTGGTCTATACCAATGCTGGGCCTACTTAATAACAACTGTACGCTCAGCACAAACAGGAGTAAGCAAATGCTGGAAAGGCAACTACCGCTGACTGTGTTTAGATAACAGGTTTTATGGCTTTCATGGACTAAAAATTAATAAATCTTCTACCTGGTCTCAGCAGAAATGACAGCATTGTTTTGAATTTGGCCCTGAGTACATGGTAATCTCTGGCTTCTACTTAAAGCTGAGAATGGGAGTGTTTGAGCCAGTAATGTATTTTGGTTTAGAGAAAAATTAAGGCTCCTTTTGTGTGGACTTTTTCTTTTGTCATTAATATCAGGCCTTAGATTAAACTAGCAGTTCTCAACAACTGGCCAATGAGCCCCCCTGGGAGTCCTTGAGAACATTCAAATTTGAGGGGGGTCTGTGAGACAACACTATTTTCATAATAACACCAACATGTTATCTTTTCACTTTCTCTCTCAAAAAGTTGTTGTTAAAAATGTTAGTCATCTTCCCATGTTTTGTTTGTTTTAGAAAATATAGCTATTTTCTTTAAAATGTTATTTATGTTTAGCATGTAATGGACTTCTTAATTTGGGGACTTTTATATTTTTAAATCAATAAGTACTTAAATTTTTTTCACTTTTACTTTCTAACATGGCAAATATTGGTAGCTATAAATTTCATAAACAAAAGCTCTTCGGTATCCAGATCCCCAACAAATAAATGTTAAGAATATAAAGGGATCTGGAGACCAAAAGTTTGAAATTTACAGGATTAGACAAAGGAACAGGATGTTCTATTACTAACTATGCATACTTGCCATTTAATTTTACATTTTAATGTCCTGATAGTGAATTTAACGCTGCCTCTTAGAGATACCTGAATTTAAATATAAGAATGAATGTTCATCCTTGAAGCAAAAGCCAAATGCTTACACTGATCAATGGCTATAGCTTTTTAGACCGTTGTCAGAGAACACACTATTCCACAGTGCTGACATCAGCCACAGGTCTCATGGCCACATTCAGGTGATAATGACAGGCGAAGCAAATGTCTAAGATAAACAGAATACTTTCTTTAAGAAACAGTCTATTAGGTTAGTTTTGTTTGATCTTGGTTTGGGTTTGACCTTTTTAGAAACCCTTTTGCTACCCTATCTGGTTTTGTACACTGAGTTTCTTAACATTTGTTATAATTAAAGGGGCTTGTCTGGAATAGTGTCTATTTTTATGCTTTAGCCTTTCTTACCTGACTGATATTACATTCACCTTTGATCATTTTTAATAAATGTTTATTTTTACAGATCTATTTAGTACCTTTCTTAAGAAGTAACTACATTGAATCAACCAGTGTATATTTACATGAAAGAATGGGCTACCTGGTCTTTTAGTGGATCGGTTTCCAGACCTCCACCTGCAGTGATTGTGTCTGGAATTCTAGAACTGGCACTTTTCTGCCTCCCTGCTTTGAATGTCACAATGAATTGTATCTGTTTAAATTAAATGATTTCTCTTTTTCCTATTGACCAGTACAAATACAGATGCTGTGTTTGATTCACTGTTAATGATGACTTCAAGATTGATGATCTGATAGAATAATGGTGGAGGGAGCTTTACCTTGGTTCTGTGTAAATAGCATGTATTTGATAATATTTCACATTTTTAAACAGCTGGTTTACATTAAATTATGGTATTTAACTATTTTATGTTCATTCCAGGTAAGGTTTTTCTTATGTTTCTGTTTTGGGTATGCTAAATAAAGCTATTTTTAAACCAAAAAGATTTCTTCTGCCATTTGTTAATAATTAGATTATGGTGAGGTGATAAACATGCTACATAAGCTCTTATTGTGATCTTTTTAACATGGTAAAATTATTACACTTCTTTTTTTCTTAGGAATTTAGGGAACACTGCTCAGTAATCAAAAATTACCTGCTGAAAACTTCAGGGTGTTCAAAGCCTAAGAAAGAATGATGCTGTGAATGATGCTGGAATGATATAAAATGGGAACACTTGCTCCAAAGGGGTAGACTCAGTTCCCTGCTATAGTGGAGTTTGTCGACTACTGGGAACAGTGTTGTCTACAGATACAAAAGACCTGTGTTTTCCCCTTAGCAGAATAGCTTGCATTTGACATGAAACACAGAAAGGAAAGCAAAGGATGGAAACGTATATGACCACAGGACATCTCCCTAAGTATAGTTACCTCAAAGATGAGAAGCTGATGTGACGTGTCATTAACTAAGCAAATGTAAATATGACTTGATCTTTATGGTATACAAAATTAAAATAATTTACTTATAGCCAAGGAAAAATTTTAAGTATAAATTGTAAGCCTAAAATGTATATTTTATAAGTGTAAGTTTAGGTACTTTTAAAAACATCAGTTTCTAAAAATTTTATAACATACATCTTAACACATCCATGAAACCTAAAACCTGTATCAAGATATTTCTAGTACCCCCAGAAGGCTCCCTCTTACCCTACCCTCTCCTTAAAGGGAACACTATTCTCACATCAATCATAAGAGATCAGTTTTTAAAATTTCACACTTGGCTATAGCCATATGGACTTGTCTCTCTTCCTTTTTCAAAGTATTTCCAAAAAGTTCAGGCTATAAATTCCAGAGCTGCTCTTCTACCTCCTGGCCCTCCTTGAAATCACCTACTCATTCTAAGCCTTTTCAACACACCTAAAGCTCTTTGAGGGCCAGAATTCTGTTTAATCCCTTTACCTCCCTTCCACAAGTATGTGGTTGTGGTTTAGTCGCTCAGTCGTCTCTGATTCTTGCAACCCCATGGACTGTAGCCCGCCAGACTCCTCTGTCCATAGGATTTCCCAGGCAAGAATACTGGAGTGGGTTGCCACCTAAAATGATGCCTTTCTAATACTATATATCGACCAAAACCTTAGTACCTTTCTGGCTGGTCTCTTGGTTGTCTTTGTCTTGTGATTCTTATCACATGCCATTTCCTTAAACTTTGTATACAGATGACATTTTGTTCTCAGTAATTTTATTTATTTTATCTACTTCTTTTTTTTAGATCAAAACCTGCTATAATCTGGTCCCACAGGCTTATCTAACCTTATTTTCTTAGTAACTCAGATGATGGATACTTAACAAAGTACCTACCTTGTGACAGACACTAATGGGATTAGAAAGCAATGGTGCCTATAGCTTTGTCCCTGGGAATTAGACTGGCCTAACCTTCTAATCTTCTAATTTGGTATAACCCTAATTCCACCCCATCTCACAGACAATCTTTTGGCTGTAAGTTTTATATTACAATTAGTCATCATCATCATGCAGTCCTATCAGGCTACATTGTAATTTCTGTAAGTTTTTAACAACGGAAACAAAGTTGGAAATATTTTCTTCAGAGAACCCTAATATATTAAACAGATGAGACAATGATGGCTGATGACAGAAGTGAGAAGCTTGGAACCTCACCATCTATGACCTTCCTTATCAATTACCCTTATTTCAGGTTCCCTCTGCAAACGTTAGAATTTGATGAATATCATCACTTAACATCTCCTATTGATGTCCAGTTTCTTAGTCCCTCATCTTTACACACACACACTAAAACAGCAATCTACAGAATCTCTTCCACTAATGGACTGCTTAGAGTTTTAACGTTCTTTCTGGTCCAACTGTTCCTAACTCACAAGTGTACTGCCCCGACCACCAACATACACTATCAGAATTTTGTAAGCAGAGAGCACCACAAAATGCTAACAGTTCTGATTCTTAGTTTGCATCATTTCCATCATCACCATACTGTTTGCTACATTTTCAATAATCAGTCCTTTTGCATTTATGGAAATGATAGTTTGAATATACTCATAAACTATGTTTTAAAATAAGCATAATGTCAATGAAAATAGGCAACTCCATGTTCTTCCACAAAATCAGCAAAAAAAAAAAAAAAACTTGCCAAAATCTGGCAGAATCAACTTTATTAGCACTCTGGAAACTACTTAAAGCTTATAGCAACCAATAAAGAAAAAATGTTTCCTTTACCCTGTCCTTAGCCCTGGCTTCCCTTCTCACTGGCACTGTAGAATTCTCGACAGCTTACGTTCCAGGTAGAGGTTCCTAGTACCAGAGGGAGAAAAAAATGAACCTTATCCTCAAAGAATAGAGGTTGGTTACTCAGCTCTGTATTTTGGCTTCCTGAAGTACCAGCTCAAAGGATTTATGTTTATTTAACCTGACTTGGAAATCTCCCAAGTTGGAGGCAGCAACAGGGCAGGGTAGCAGGGAGAGAAGGCAGTCAAAAATACTTAAAGGTAAAAGCATTAGGGCTAGCAACTAGACAAGGACCAACAGTAGGGATAAACAATAGACAAACAGAAAAGCTTGGGAGGATAAAGACTTTGAAAAGCTTTCAGGTAGTCTTAGTAATCTAAAAGGTCAAGCACATATCAAAAGCTGGGTACATGCTCTTAAAAAAAAACCTGAGAGACTTTAAACTCTCACCTTTTTCTGACCTTCAGGTTCTCTCTAAGCAAAAAGTGAAGGTTATGATAGAATTGTATATTGTCAGACTGCAAGTCGAAGGTTTTTCCAACACAAAGAGCCCATCTGTGAAAACTAGGACAATTTTTGAAGGGGGAGTGTTCCACGTGTTTAAGGAATTCTGTCAAATCACTAGTTGACCACTACAGTAACAGAGACTTCAGCCACATCTGACTAAGAATACAGACTTTACAAAATGAGTTTAAAATGTTACTAAAATAGCAACAACTAGAACAAGTAGAAAAAACAAACCCTGAGGAGGGAAAGAACCTGATTTCCAGAGTGGCTATTCTTTAATATTAATTCATAGTTCCACCTCTTATTTAGTATAGTACCCAGTCCCCACCATCTAGGGAGCCTGACGGGAGAACTCAAGCAACCGTGGAGCCCACCCTACAGCCTTCTGTGTGCAGGGAAATAAGCCAGCAGTCCTATCCCACAGTGTACAGCCAGCAACACACACCTCCAACCTTGTAGCTCAGGCAGTGGCCTCACCCCAAAATAGACCCAGATGGCAAGCCCCACTGCCCCAATGATATTATTAGCAGACATGTAGAGGAACCCAAACTGAACTGACTGGTGAAGAGCTGTCTCTGACAAAGCAAGCCTGTAAAGTCTGAAATAGAAAACCACTTTCTCAAATGTGTAGATACCCATGTAAGAAATCAAAGATCATTAAAACAAAACAAAAACAGGGAAATAGAAAAACACCAAAGGAAACTAATAAGGCTCCCAACAGCTGACCCTAAATAGAAATCTGTAAACTGTCAGGCAAAGAATTCACAATCATTTTTCTAAAGGAGTTTAGTGAACTACAAGTACACACAGACACCTCAATGAAATTAGGAAAATAATACATGAACAAAAGTAAAAGTTCAAAGAAATACAAATCATAAAAAATAAAAACAAATCCTAAAGCTAAAAAATATAATGAGTAAACTGAAGAATTCAACAGAGAACTTCAAAAGCAGATCCAACCATGCAGAAGAAAGCAGTGACCGAGTAGTTAGGAGAATTGAAATTATCCAATCAGAGGGGGCAAAAAAAAGAATAAAAGAGTAAAGAAAGCTGCTAGGACAGATGGAACACAGTAAAAAGAAACAATATCCACACTATGGGAATTCCAGAAGGAAAAAAAAAAAGAAGGACAAAGGGACAGAAAGTATATTTAAAGCAATAATGGCTAAAAATTTCCCAAACCAGGGGAGAGAAATGAACATTCAGACCCAAGAGTCTTAAAGGATCCCAAATAGGTTCAACTTAAATAGGACTACACCAAGGCACAGTATAATTAAATTGTCGAACATAAAGAATTTAGAAAGCAGCAAGAGAAGTTATATACAAGGGAACCCCCTTACACTATCGATGGATTTCTCAAAAACATTTCAGGTCAGGAGAGAATAGATGATACAGCCTACACTGCTGAAGACTCCAGCCTTGGGTTACTTAGTGGGATTTCAAAGAACAAAAAGACAAGACAAGAAAGCTTGCAGTTTTCTCTCCTCTGTCTTTGCAATGTAACTTTTCTGCCTGGGCTCTCAGGAACTAGCTAATCTATCTATAGTCCCCCAGACTGGAAAAAATAAAAGCCATTTTAAATATAAGCAGGAAAACCATGAGACTTCTGGTTCTATATAAATTACCTTATCTAGCTTAAACTACTGGGTTTACTTAATAGAGACTTGGGTGTAGAGTCATCAGCATTAAGTGTAATACTTTCATTGTATCTAGGGTTACTAGAAGTCAGTAAGTGCATATTGTTACAAAAATCTGTCAACAGGGATAATAACCAGATATGATTAAATTTTTAAGTAAATGTAACTGAGATAAGAACATTTTGGTAAAATCTAAAGGAATAGCTATGTTTTGGTAACGTCCATCTAAAATGGTCTCTCCAAATGCTGGTACATTTTAAACTAAATTAAGTTAAATGATGGGAATTTATGGAATACTCAGGCCATTTCAAGTAAGATACAATATTGGAATATTAATTGCTACACAGACCTAAATATACCTAGTTTTGTCTTGTGAAAGAAATTAAAGATGTCTGGTGAAGAGTAGACTAGTGCATCACAAGCCGGAATGAAGATTCTTGGGAGAAATATCAACAACCTCACATATGCAGATAATACCACCTTAATGGCAGAAAGCGAAGAGGAACTCAAGAACTACTCGATGAGTAAAAGAGGAGAGTGAAAAAGCTGGCTTAAAACTCAACATTCAAAAAACTAAGATCATGGCACCTGGTCCCATCACTTCATGACAAATAGAGGGGTAAAAGTGGAAGCAGTAACAGATTTTATTTTCTTGGGCTCCAAAATCACTGTGGACAGTGACCGCAGCCAAGAAATTAAAGGATGCCTCCTCCTTTGAAGGAAAGCTATGACAAACCTAGACAGCATATTAAAAAGCAGAGATATCACTTTGCCAACAAAGGTCTGTATAGTAAAAAGCTGTGGTTTGTCCAGTAGTCATGTACGGACGTGAGAGCTGGAACATGAAGAAGGCTGAGTTCCAAAGAACTGCTTTTGAATTGTGGTGTTGGAGAAGACTCTTGAGAATACCTTGGACTGAATGGAGACCAAACCAGTCCATGCTAAAGGAAATCAGTCCTGAATCTTCACTGGAAGGACTGATGCTGAAGCTGAAGCTTCAATACTTTGGCCACCTGATGCAAAGAACTGAATCATTGGAAAAGACCCTGATGCTGGGAAAGACTGAAGGCAAAAGGAAAAGGAGTGGCAAAGGATGAGATGGTTAGACAGCATCATTGACTCAATGGACATAAATTTGAGCAAACTCTGGCAGTTAATGGGGAACACAGGAGCCTGGCTACAGTCCATAGGTTGCAAAAAGTTGGATATGACTTAACAACTCAACAACAAAGACTGAGGCATGACTGGATTCGGTCTCTCTCGTAAGAGAACAAAGTTGTTCTGGAATGCTATGTTTGATAACAGAGTGTGTGCCATTAAGTGATCTACATTTACTTTAGATTTTTTTCCCTACTTTACCTCAAGAAATAAGAATTGTTCCACAGAAACCTATGATCTTGTTTGACTGGGTGTTTTAAAATGTTTTCTAATTTTTTGACAAATATCAAAATATTAAATTCTAATGGAAATTCTCTAGACTTCCAGTTAACTGTGGAGTGCTCCAAAGGGCCCTTGGAATGTCCCAAAGAGAAATCCTAAACTAACTGGGTTCATCTGCAAGGAGTCATTGGCCAGTTCTCAGAGAACCCTAACAAATTTAGGGATGAATTTGTCAGGCTAGGGCTGGCATTCTCTCTCACCTGGCAGGATATCATAATTATTCTGGCCCACTGTTGCACTCTGGATGAAAAGGCGTATATACTGAGAAAGGCCAGGGAATACACAGAAAAAGTCTACTGGCCACCCATCCACACTACCAAATTCATCAGGCGGTAGTGATGCAACCCACATGGGCCACATGGGGACTATGAAGATCGTGTAAGCCAGGCTAGGATGAGACATTACATTACTTGTCTTCCAGAAGAAATGAAAAGGTATATGAGAAAGTCTGTAAATTATGATAAGGTCAGAAAGGTTGTACAGGAAGAAGTTAAAAACCTGGCAGTCTTCCTGAGTCAAGTGACAGAGGCATTCAGGAAGGAAACCCATATAGACCCAGAGTCCACAGAAGGGAAGACATATCTGGCCTCCTGATATCCAGAGAAAATTTAAAAAGCTTGAGGCTGGGCCTCAAAACCCATTATCAACCTTGGTAGAGGATGCCTTCAAGGTCTCTAACAACTGAGACTTAATGGAAGAGGCCAATGAGGATTAGCTCAGTTCAGTTGCTCAGCCGTATCCAACTCTTTGTGACCCCATGAACTGCAGCTCACCAGGCTTTCCTGTCCATCACCAACTCCCAGAGCTTACTCAAACTCATGTCTATCGAGTTGGTGATGCCATCCAACCATCTCATCCTCTGTCATCCCCTTCTCCTCCAACCTTCAATCTTTCCCAGCATCAGGGTCTTTTCAAATGAGTCAGTTCTTTGCATCAGGTAGTCAAATTATTAGAGTTTCAGCTTCAGCATCAGTCCTTCCAATGAATATTCAGGACTGATTTCCTTTAGGAATGACTGGTTGGATATCCTTGCAGTTCAAGGGACTCTCAAGAGTCTTCTCTAACACCACACTTCAAAAGCATCAATTCTTCGGCACTCAGCTTTCTTTACAGTCCAACTTTCACATCCATATATGACTAATGGAAAAACTACAGCTTTGACTAGATGGACCTTTGTTGGCAAAGTAATGTCTCTGCTTTTTAGCATGCTCTTTAGGTTGGTCATAGCTTTTCTTCCAAGGAGCAAGCGTCTTTTAATTTCATGGCTGCAGTCACCATCTGCAGTGATTTTGGAGCCCCCCAAAATGCAGTCTATCACTGTTTCCATTGTTTCCCCATCTATTTGCCATGAAGTGATGGGACTGGATGGCTTGAACTTAGTTTTCTGAATGTTGAGTTTTAAGCCAGCTTTTTCACTCTCTTTCACTTTCATCAAGCGGCTCTTTAGTTCCTCACTTTCTGCCATAAGGGTGGTGTCATCTGCATATCTGAGGTTACTGATATTTCTCCCGGAAATCTTGATTCCAGCTTGTGCTTCATCCAGCCTGGCATTTCGTATGATGTGCTCTGCATATAAGATAAATAAGCAGGGTGACAATATACAGCCTTGAGGTACTCCTTTTCCTATTTGGAACCAGTCTGTCATTCCATGTCCAGTTCTAACTGTTGCTTTCTGACCTGCATACAGATTTCTCAAGAGGCAGATCAGGTAGTCTGGTATTCCCATCTCTCTCAGAATTTTCCACAGTTGTGGTCCACACAGTCAAAGGCTTTGGCATAGTCAATAAGGCAGAAATAGATGTTTTTACTGGAACTCTCTTGATTTTTCCATGATCCAGCGGATGTTGGCAATTTGATCTCTGGTTCCTCTGCCTTTTCTAAAACCAGCTTGAACATCTGGAAGTTCACAGTTCACGTACTGCTGAAGCCTGGCTTGGAGAATTTTGAGCATCACTTTGCTAGCATGTGAGATGAATGCAATTGTGCGGTAGTTTGAACATTTTTTGGTATTGCCTTTCTTTGGGATTGGAATGAAAACTGACCTTTTCCAGTCCTGTGGCCACTGCTGAGTTTTCCAAATTTGCTGGCATGTTGAGTGCAGCACTTTCAAAGCAGCATCTTTTGGGATTTGAAATAGCTCAACTGGAATTCCATCACCTCCACTAGCTTTCATACTAATACTTCCTAAGGCCCACTTGACTTCGCATTCCAGGATGTCTGGCTCTAAATGAGTGATCACACCATCGTGATTATCTGGGTCGTGAAGATCTTTTTTGTACAGTTCTTCTGTGTGTTCTTGCCACCTTTTCTTAATAGCTTCTGCTTCTGTTAGCTCCACACCATTTCTGTCCTTTATTGAGCCCATCTTTGCGTGAAATGTTCCCTTGGTATCTCTAATTGTCTTGAAGAGATCTCTAGTCTTTCCCATTCTACTGTTTTCCTCTATTTCTTTGCATTGATCACTGAGGATGGCTTTCTTCTCTCTCCTTGCTATTCTTTGCAACTCTGCATTCAAGTGGGTATATCTGACCATTCTATCTACTACTGTGGGCAAGAATCCCTTAGAAGAAATTAAGTAGCCCTCATAGCCAATGAGGATAAGTGGCTAATAAAGAAAATGAAGCATTTGGTTTCTCTGATTCACCCACCACCTCAAGGGGACCCTGGATGGCTGAAAAGACTGGATAGACCCCCCAGAAGCCACCCTGGCCTGAACCAGTGTGCCTTTTGTTGGAAAGGGGGGCACCCTAGAAGGATGAAATGTCCCACAGCACCCTCCTGTGGGATGACTGAGGAGTTTCCCCAACCAGCCCCAGTGCCTTGTGACTCTCTAGGATAAGAGATTCTTGCCCAATGACTGATTGGGCCCAAGGGCCAGCCTGGGAACAGATCCCACTTGATCCATCCTCATTACTCCAGGGGAGCCTTGGATTATCTTGGATTTGGCAGGCAGGAGTGCCGGGGTCCAGCCCCGGTGGAACCAGGGTAATTCGAAGTAGGGACAGCGTGGCGAGGAAAAATTTATTTAATTAGAAATATAAAGAGAGGTTAGGAAGAAATAGTGTAGTAGGAAAATTTAGTGGAGAAAAGAGGCTGAATAACTTGGTTTACAGGGAAAGCCAATAAAACTTCAGGACAAGAAGTTTGCATCATCTACGTTAGGCCACCGGCGCTCGTTTGAATAGCGGAGGGTGCCCCGCCTTGGGCTCCCTCTCTCATGGGACTTAAAAGCCAGGGCAAGTAAGTAGACATGGCGAGCCTCCCTGCTCCAGATGGGAATTCAGCCAGAAAAGGAGAGGGAGGGAGAGGGACAAAGAGAGAGAGAGATCCGACATGGGGGAAGCCAGATTTCCAAGAAACTAGTTCGAGAGACTAGCCCAAGAAACTGGTCCGAGAGACTAGTCCAAGAAACTGGTCCATCCTTTATTGTTCAGAAGGCTTTTTATACCTTTTGATTGTACATAGAGATCAATGGGCAATACAAAATTATGCAGTGTCAGCAGCCCTGACTCTTATCGAGACCAGGCTTTTTCTCTGCATACTTAGTTGTATATACAAGTCTTAGGTGATATACATCATCTTCTGGCCAGAAGGCCAATTAACATTTTACGGCCCTTTTCTGATAAGGGTTTGTCAACCAGAAGACTTATTTGTGTTGTTCTTCCCAAAGTCTTGTGCCACTCTCATAAAGCACTAAAGTTACATTCTTACATATCAAGGATACAACAATTTATAACAATGAAAGAAGTACAGTGATTTATAAAGAGAAAAGTAAGTAACTCTAAAGTCTAGTGTTGCTAACATCAAAACTACTATATTCCTATTTCTGCATCCCGATTACATTGATTAATATCCTCCCAGGTGCCTAAAAGATAAAGGATATGGAGGCCTGGTGGCAAACATTAACTCAACAAACTCTTCACCAAACTAATTCTTAACTCTAAAAGGCTCTATATCTTTAAGACGTTTAAGCTTTGTGCCTCTCACGGTTGGGGGGCTGTAAGCAATTCACAAATTGTAAAAGTCCGGGGGAACTTGTCAGGCAAGTTAGAGAGCCATCAAAGGAGTTTGAGCTGAAACATTCCTTTTATATGCAGGAGACTGTTAACTGGAGCTCTGAATTAACTTTTTTCCAGAGAATGTCAGAAGAGTGGAAAGCACAGTAATAAAGCAGGCAGACTCTGGTTTTGGGGGGGTAGATGTTCAGGAAAACCCAGGGGGAACCCCTGAAGCCTGACTCGCCTTGCCCATCAGGCCCCCGCATGACCTTGTCATGGGTGGGATCTCCCATGCTGGCTCCCGGCACAGAAGAACTGAATTTCTTGTGGACACTAGAGCCGCCTGCTCTGTTCTGACTTAGCTGGCTGGGCCCCATCCAGCCATGATTGTACTGTGATGGGAGCTGATGGACAGGCAAAGATGACGCAATTAACATCTCCCCTTGTTTGTGGAATCGGGTCCATTATTATTAGTCACTCTTTTTTGTATATGCCAGAATGCCGCTCCCTTCCTCGGGGGAGAGCTGCTAAATAGGACGTAATATATTCTCAGGACAGAGTAAAGTTCAAAGAGGTAAAGAATCTGAACAGAGACTGCATCTGTTAGTAGCCCCATATGATCCACTCATTGGGCATCAAAATATCCCCCATGACATCCCCCAAGAAATCAGAGAACAGGTAGATCCTGCAGTTTTGGATACCTTGGTGCCAGGGAAGGCTAAATATGTTCCCCCAGAAAAAATAGGGTTAAGGCCTGGGGAAGAATACCCCTGGAAGAGACAATATCCCTTGAAGCTTGAGGCCCTGAGGGGACTCCAACTGCTGCTCAACAAATTCCTAAACTCAGACTCATTACGCCCTGCCAATCCCCTTGCAACATCCCCATCTTCCCCATTCAGAAGCCTAGCAGGGAGTATTAGTTTGTGCAAGACTTACAAGCAGTGAGTGAAGCAGTCATCCCTATTCACCCATTGGTGACAAATCCATACCCCCTCCTCATCCAAGTGCTAAGCAACATCTGGTATTTCTCTGTTTTGGATCTCAATGATGCATTTTTCTGTACTGCCCTATATCCAGACTCTCAATACGTTTCTGCCTTTGAATGGAGGGACCCTGACATTGTGGGGGCTAGGCAATACACCTAGGCAATGCTTCTGCAGGGTTTTCAGGACAGCCCCCATTTCTGGAAATGCATTAGCAAGGGGGCATAGAGAACTGAACCTGGAGAAGGGAACTCTGCTACAACACGTTGATGCCTTATTGGTAAGTCTTGAGACCAAACAAGATTTAGATCAAAATACTGTTAGCATCCTAAATTTTCTGGCAAAAAGGGGGATATAAAGTCTCTCTAACCAAGGCTCAGATGTCACAGAAATGGGTTCAATATTTAGGATTTGTTTTGAACCCAGGGTCACGAGCCCTGGCCATAGATCAGAATGGCTGCAATCCAAAAGTCTACAAGCAATAAACGCTGGAGAGGGTGTGGAGAAAAGGGAACCCTCTTACACTGTTGGTAGGAATGCAAACTAGTACAGCCACTATGGAGAACAGTGTGGAGATTCCTTAAAAAACTGGAAATAGAACCGCCTTATGACCCAGCAATCCCACTGCTGGGCATACACACCAAGGAAACCAGAACTGAAAGAGACACATGTACCCCAATTTTCATTGCAGCACTGTTTATAATAGCAAGGACATGGAAGCAACCTAGATGTCCATCAGCAGATGAATGGATAAGTAAGCTGTGGTACATATACACAATGGAGTATTACTCAGCCATTAAAAAGAATACATTTGAATCAGTTCTAACGAGGTAGATGAAACTGGAGCTGATTATACAGAGTGAAGTAAGCCAGAAAGAAAAACACCAATATAGTATACTAACACATATATATGGAATTTAGAAAGATGGTAATGATAACCCTGTATGCAAGACAGCAAAAGAGACACAGATGTACAGAACAGACTTTTGGACTCTGCGGGAGAGGGAGAGGGAGAGGGTGGGATGATTTGGGAGAATGGCATTGAAACATGTATAATATCATGTAAGAAATGAATTGCCAGTCTAGGTTTGATGCAGGATATAGGATGCTTGGGGCTGGTGCACTGGGATGACCCAGAGAGATGGTATGAAGAGGGAAGTGGGAGGTGGGTTCAGGATGGGGAACATGTGTATACCGGTGGTGGATACATGTTGATGTATGGCAAAACCAATACAATATTGTAATTAGCCTCCAATTAAAATAAATACATTAAGAAAAAAACAGCATTTAGTACATTACCATCTGAAACCACAAGGAGGCAGCTATGAGGCTTTCTCAGGATGGCTGGGTTCTGTCCTGTCCAGACTCTGCCTATGGGGTCGCGCAGAGTCGGACACGACTGAAGTGACTTAGCAGCAGCAGCAGCAGCAGCAGCAGCAGCAGAAGCAGAAGCAGCAGAAGCAGCAGCAGCAGCAGAAGCAGCAGCAGCAGCAGCAGCAGCAGCAGCAGCAGCAGCAAACCCCTCTATGAGGCTCCAAAGGGAGGAAAAAGGGAAACCCTTCAATGGACTATTGCCAGGGTCTAGCCCCGGTGGATCCAGGGAATTCGAAGGGTGGACAGAGTCGGCAAGGAAAACTTATTTATTTATTAATATAAGATTAGATTAGGAAGAAGTAGTGTAGTAAGAAAATTAAGTGGAGAGAAGAGGCTGATTAACTTGGGTTAGGTGGAAAACCAATAAAGCTCCAGACAAGGAGCTTGCACCATCTACGTTAGGCCAGCGGCACCCGTTTGAATATCGGAGAGTGCCCCGCCTTGGGCTCTCTCTCTTACAGATCTTAAAAGCCGGGGCAAGTAAGTAGACATAGTGAGCCTCCACGCCCCAGATGGGAATTCAGCCTGAAATTAGAGTAAAGAGGAGACACGGGGGAAACCAGTCCAGCGACTGGCTCTCCTTCTATTGTCCTTCAAGGCCTTTTATACTTTTGATTATACATAGAGATCAATGGGTAATACAAAATTATGTAGCGTTCACAGCCCAGACTCTTTCTGTATATTTTTTGTATACAAAAGGTCTCAGGTGATTTACATTATCTTCTGGCCAGGAGGCTTGTTAACACTTTTTTGGCTCTCTTTCTTAATGAATGTTAATCTCGTTTCCCCTAACTGTTTTTCTTTAATCTGCATTTCCTTAAAGTGCTAAAGTTACATCTCTGTAGAACAAAGGTGCAGTGGGTTATAACAAAGAAGGTACTTAACTCAAAGATCTAATGTTGCTAATACCAGGTCTACTACTTGCATTTCTATACACCAACTATATCTAAAAATAAAGGATATGGAAATTTGGCAGCAAGTATTGACTCAACAAATGAAACTTTCAATCAGTCCTATTCTAATGATTTTGACTCTTTGGAAGCCCCTACATTCCTAGGATGTTTTAAGCTTCCTGTGCCTCCTGTGGTCAGGAGGCCTCAAACAATCACACACACAGCTGTACGAGTCCTGCAGGCAGGCCATCAGAGGGGTTTTTGGATTGAAACACTCTTTCAAATGCAGAAGACTAAAGCCCTGAATTGACTTTTTCCAGAGAATGTCAGAAGAGTGGAAAAGCAGAGCACAAAAACCGGCAGATTTTTGTTGGGGTACATGCTTAGGAATTTCCAGAGGGGCCCCTGAAGTCTGAGCACGCCTTGCGTATGTCAGCTTCCTTCCTCATGACCTTGTCACGGACGGGATTCCTCACACTGGCTCCCAGCAGACTATGGACAACCAATGGGACTTTGAGACTCTATAAAGATTGAGTTGAACTGAGCACCAGCACCAGGGCCTCCAAATTTGGACAAGCCATTTATCCTGTATGTTCACGACAGGTGAGGGACTGCACGGGTTGTCCTGACCCAAAAGCTGGGACCAGATCAGACATCACTGGCTTATTTTTAAAACAACTGGACTCAGTGGCCCTGGGATGGCCAAGCTAACTGCAGGCAGTAGCAGCCACAGCCCTGTTGGTTATGATGTTTCCAAGCTCACCCTGGGACAACACTTACATGTATTAATCCCTCATCAGATACAATCTATTCTGGAAGTCAAAGGACATCAATGGTTGACTACAAGTAGTTAACAAGGTATCAGGCCCTCCTAATACCCCTGACATTACCTTAAAGGTGTGCCAAACCCTGAACCCAGCAACTCTGCTTCCAGCTATCAAGAGTGGAGACTTAGTGCATCAGTGTATGGAGACCCCAAAACAAACTTACTCCAACAGGTCTGATCTTCTAGATGAGCCTCTTGGTAGCCCTGAGGCCAAGAGGCTTACTGATGGGAGCGGTTTTGCAGAAGTGGGAACCTGAAAGACAATATATGCCATAGTTAGTCTAGAAGACGTCATAGAAGCCAGGGCCCTGCCACCCCACAGACTCAGCTTTCCCCACAGCCAGTTCCTCACATCAGGAAGCTGGCACAAGCCTCTTATCCACATCCATCAGAAGGCAGACAGAATGAAAACCACAATCACAGAAAACTAACCAAAACGATCACATAGACCACAGCCTTGTGTAACTCAATGAAACTATGAGCCATGCCACGTAGGGCCACCCAAGACAGATGGATCATGGTGGAGAGTCCTGACAAAAAGTGGTCCACTGGAGAAAGGAATCATAAACCACTGCAGCATTCTTGCCTTGAGAACCCGATGAACAGCATGAAAAGGCAAAAAGATACGACACTGAAAGGCAAGGCTGAACTAACTGCATTAATGAGAGCTTTGCAATTAGCAGAAAATAAGAAATTAAATATTTTTACAGACTCTAAATTTGGGTTCCATGTGCTACCTGCTCATGTTCAGTTCAGTTCACTTGTTCAGTTGTGTCCGACTCTGTGACCCCATGGACTGCAGCATGCCAGGCTTCCCTGTCCATCACCAACTCCTGCAGTTTATTCAAACCCATGTCCATCGAGTCGGTGATGCCATCCAACCAACTTATCTTCTGTTGTCCCCTTCTCCTCCCACCCTCAATCTTTCCCAGCATCAGGGTCTTTTCAAATGAGTCAGCTCTTCGCATCAGGTGGCCAAAGTATTGGAGTTTCAGCTTCAGCATCAGTCCTTCCAGTGAATATTCAGGACTGATTTCCTTTAGGATGGACTGGATTTCCTTTAGGATAGACTTGCTCTGGTTGCCATTTCGAAAAAAGGAGAAATGTTAACCGCTAGAAATTCCCCCTTAAAACATAAAGATGTGATTTCAGCTCTTTTAGAAGCCATGCAGCTTCTGACCCTGGTAGCAGTAATCAGCTATAGGGGCCATCAGAGGAGGGATCTTTTGTGAGCTAAGGGAACAGCAAAGCTGACTGAACTGAAAAACAGGCAGCTCAACCGCAGGAACCTAAACAGGTTCCGGCTTTAGTGACTGGTCCCCCTGAACTTCCTAGCCTTCCCCAGAGTTCCCCCACAGGAACAAGAATATGCTGAGAAATGGGGCTATGAGTAGGGAATCACAGGCTGATACTAAAAAAGGAGGGTAAGATTCTAATCTCTGATGCCTAACAATGGAAACTCACTGAGAGCTTACATGACGCCCTTCACTCCGAAAGGGATGTACTATGGGACTTGATGCAGAAGGCCTTTTCAGTGAAGAGGCTTAAAAGAACAGTAAAATAAGCAATACTGCCTGTGATTTATGTGCCCACAATAACACAGAGACCCATCCAATCCCCCCTTCATTACTCAGGTCAATTGAACGCTGAGGTCCATACCTGGAGGAAGACTGGTAGTTAAGATTTCATCCAAATGTCCACACTGTCAGGATATAAACATCTAGCATTTGTTGATACATTCACAGGATGGGTTGAAGCCTTCCACACCCAATCTGAAAAGGTGAAAGACACCTGTAAGTCCCCTATAAAAGAAGTAATTCCTCTGTCTGGACTTCCAAAGTCCCTTGAGAGCAATAATGGGCTCTCTTTTACAGCCAAAATCACACAGGGGCTCACAAGAGCCCTAGGAATAGACTACAAGCTACATACCTCTTGGTATTCCCGGTCTTCAGGGAAGGCAGAGAAAATCAACCATACTTTAAAGAAAACCACATTGAAACTCTGCCAAGAAATTCATGAACCCTGGACCAATTTGCTTCCTATTGCACTCCTCAGGGTCCATATAGCCCCCAGGTGTGGTCTGAGATTTAGCCCATTTGAAATGACCCATGGGAGGTCTTTGCTTATTATTAACTTTCTACTGAATGAGGAAGTGAGCCAGGCCATGAGATATACACATAAAAAAATCTAGCACAAGTTCAGAAGGCAATCCAGGACAGTGCCTACAAGGCACTGCCCACTCCCACTGAAAACATAGAGGAAGGATCAGTTCCTTCACAAATAAACCCCCCAGGGACCAAGTTCTTCTTAAAACCTGGAAAGGGGGGGGGGTCCCTCAAACACCAAAGATTGCTGTAATAGAAGGCCCCCTACAAAGTAGTTTTGGCCATCCCGATTACTGTTAAACTGCAAGGGATATCTTGCAGTTGTACATTTGTCCAGACTAAAGTTTTTACCTACAAAAACAGCAAAGATCACAACAGAAGAACAATACACCTGTGAGCCTGTGGAAGATCTGAGATACTTTTTCAAAAGACAGGCACAGGACTTCCCTGGTAGTCCAGTGGTTAAGAATCCATCTGACAATGCAGGACACAGGTTTGATCCCTGATCCAGGAAGATTTCCACATGCCGCAGGGTAACTAAGCTCATGACTTACTGAGCCCGCACTTTGCAACAACAAAAGTCACTGTAATGAGAATCTCCCACTTGATGCAACTAGAGAAAGCCTGCGTGCAGCAATGAAGACCCAACATAGCCACAAACACTCAGCACAACCAAAAATAAATAAATTAATTTTTAAAAAGACAGGGATGATCAACAGTTAAGTAAAATGATGTAGTGCATTGGCTCCTGTTTGAAGTCTTAATTGGACCTGGGACCTCTCGTTTCCTTGGCTGATGTGGTTCTTGACAGTTGTCCGGTCCTTGGTTACCTTCTGGCAGACCAAGGCAGAGTTTGTGCAATAACTGATACTCCCTGATACATTTGGATCAATGCAACAGGACATATACAAGTTAATATTGAGGAAATACACACCTCGGCAGAGTGGCTTCCTAATTTTGGCAGGGGAGATACTGCCTCCCTTGAATGGTCAACAATTAAGGAAGTTACCCTGGTTCCTTCCCTTTCTAGGCCCTTTAATGGTTATTGCTGTTGTCTTTTTTAGCCCTTGTTTATTTATTAACCTTTTGGTTAAGTCTGTGTTTTTTAAAGGTGTTAACAGTTTGAAGTGAGGCTCATGATGGCTCAAGGAATTCAGCTCATTCCAGTGGCAAGTGGCCCAGGTTCCTACAGGTCCTTGGAACAGTCACTGAGGAACTTCTACACCTCTAGTACAGGCTAGGGTCTGTGGCCCCTGTCCAGCAGGAAGAAGTTTCAGAAAAAGAGACCTTCAGCCCCTTACTCCTTAAGAATAAGGATGTAGAGTCTCTTGCGGGAATGAGACTGGCTGGGATCTGAGACCCTTGCTGCAATGCTGCAAAGCTTGCACCTGGAGACACCTTTTATCCAGCAATGAAATACAAAGGAACTATATGGGACTGAAAATAGCTGTGTGCATGTGCAGCTGGGGCAAATGCTAGACAAAAGATACAGAGAGGCCAAAAACCCAACTGCCACTTCTGAAGAGCCTGGAGAAAAAGCAGGGTACTGCTCATGCCCTCTGCATAGAACACCACCTAAGGGGTGACACCTCCGGCTTGACCTCTGAACAGACCTCCACCCTCACCCCATATAAGGAACAAGCTAGCCCCACCTCAGGGAGCAAATAAATAAGAGAACCTGTTGTTTGTTCTCACTCTCCCCTGCTGTAGTAGCGGCCCCAATAAAGCCTTGCCTGAAAAAAGTAAATGAAGGAAGGAAGGAATAAATAAACACATAAAAACAAAAAGCAGAGTAAAACTCATTGGTGATGGTAAATATATATTCAAATTAGACTCTGTAGTATGATAATGGTGGTGCATAAACCATTTACTACTCTAGCTTAAAAGTTAAACAAATGTAGTACAAAATACTATAACTACAATAGCCTGTTATTACTTAAGCAATATAAAAAATATGTACACTGTAATATCAACAATCAAAAAATGTGATGGGAAGGAGAAGTAAAAGTGGTAAGGTTAGAAATTCAGTTGAGGGACTTCCCTTGTCCAGTTAAGAATCCATCTTCCAATGGATGGAATGTGGGTTTGATCCCTGGTTGAAGAACTAAGATCCTACATGCCACAAGGCAACTAAAGGCATGCATAGCAATGAAAGAAAGATCCCACATGATGCATGAATTATATATAAAAAGTTTCTTTATATATATAAAGAAATTCAGTTGAAGTTGTTATCAGTGTAAAATAAGGTGTTATAACTTTAAACTATTTGATATGAACCTTGGAAACAATGATGGACATTATTATACAATTATACATCCCTCCAAATTCGACTTTTGGTCATTTCTGGCAATCCTTGAGCTTTTACCCTCTAACATGATACCCTTTTTATTGGGTTAGCCATAAAGTTATTCAGGTTTTTCTGTAAGATGTTATGGAAAAATTTAGACAATTTTTTTTTTTTGCCAACCCAGTATCTTGAGCTCTGATTCTGTTTCACCATGCTTCTGTGATTTTTTTTTTTTTTACATCACCTGACCATCTGCTTCACTCTGGTAACTTGATGGAAGGCAGACAGTCCATTATGATGCCCTCATCACAGAATGTCCCACAGTCCACAACCCCACCAAGTCAGTGTGAGATCAATTCTAAGAGGAAGTTCATGGCAAAACACATTTACATTGAGGAGCTAGAAAAATTTCAAATAAAAAACCTAACTTTATATGTCTTAAGGAATTGGGCGGTGGGGGTGGGGTAGAAAGTTACACCCAAATTGAGCAGCATAAGAAAGATATCAATAATATTAGAGTAGAAATAAATGAAATTGAGAACAGGAAAACAATACAAAAGATTAACCCAACTAACAGTAGTTTCTTTGAAAAGATAAACAAAATTGACATGCTGTTGGCTAGACTAGCTAGGGGAAAAGGGAGGTTTCAAACCAATAAAGTTATAAATGAAAAGGGAGACATTACAACAGAAATACAAAGAATCATTATAAGCTACCATGAATAACTATATGCCAACAAACAGGAGAACCTAGAAGAAATGGGAGCATTCTTGGAAAAATACAATCTACCATGACTGAACCAGGAAGAAAAGAAAAAGACAAATTACTAGTTAGGAGACTGAGTCAGTAATCACACATCTCCTAAAAAAGACAAACCCAGGACCAGATAGCTTCACAGTTGAATCTTACTAGACTTTTTTTTTTAAATTAATACCATTAGGGACTTTCCTGGTGGTCCAGTGGCTAAGCCTCTGTGTTCCCCCTGCAAGGAGCCTGGGTTTGATCCTTGTCAGGGACCTAGATCCCACATGCTGCAAGAAAGATCAAAGATCCCACGTGCCAAAACTAAGACCTGGCACAGCCAAATAAATAAAAATTTTAAAATATTAAAAAAATTAATGCCACTACTTGCCCAAAAAGCAAAGAGGAGCAAACACTCTCAAAGTCATTTTATGAGGCCATCCTGCTACCTAAAAGCCAGAAAAGGACACTATCAGAAAAGAATATATAGGCCTATATACCTGATAAACATAGATGTAAAATACTCAATAAAATACTAGCAGACTGAACTCAGCAGCACATTAAAAAGACCATTCACCACGATTGAGTGGGATTTATCCTTGGGAGTCAGGGAAGGTTTAACACATACAAATTAATCAATGTCATATAGCATATTCGTAGAGTGAAAAATAAAAATCATATGATCAACTCGATAGATGCAGAGAAAGCACTGCACAATATTTAACATCTGTTAATAATTTAAAAAACTTCACAAATTCGATATTGAAGGGATTTACCTCAGCATGATAACAACATATAACATTGTTGCAATGTTGACAAGCAATAGCAAAAATCATACTAAATGATGAAAGACTGAAAGCTTTCCTATAAGATTTGAAATAAGACAAGGGTGCCCATTCTCAACACTTCCATTCAACATAGCATGGAAGTTTTAGCTAGTGCAATCTGGCAAGGAAAGGAAATAAAATGCAGCAGAATTTGAAAGGAAAAAGTAAAATTGTTTCTATTTGCAGACAACATGATTTTATATCTATAAAAGTCCTAAAGATTCTACCAAAAAACAGTTCAATCTAATCAACAAATTCAGTAAAGTTGCAGGATTCAAAATTAACATGCAAAATTCAGTAGTGTTTCTACACCCAAAGAATTATCTGAAAATGAAGTAGAGAAAATGATCTCATTTACAATAGCATCAAAAACAACAAAAATACTTAATGGAAAAGTACAACCTAGTAGGCAAAAGATCTATACACTTTAAACTGTACAACACTGATGAACAAAATCAAAGAAAACATAAATAAATGAAAAGCTATCCCATGTTCATAGATTTGAAAAAATATACTTAAATTTTTCATACTGTTTTCACTTTTCACCCAAACCCATCCATTGACTTAATGCAATCCATATGGAGAAGAGTCCAATTACTTTTTTTTAAATAGAAGTAGAATCAACAATCTTAAAATTTAGATGGGCCCAATGTGTGTGTATAATCATAAGGGATTTGATTTAGGTCATACCTGAATGGTCTAGTGGTTTTCCCCACTTTCTTTAAGTCTGAATTTGGCAATAAGGAGTTCATGATCTGAGCCAGGTCTTGTTTTTGCTGACTGTATACAGTTTCTCCATCTTTGGCTGCAAAGAATATAATCGATCTGATTTCGGTGTTGACCATCTGATGATGTCCATGTGTAGAGTCTTCTCTTGTGTTGTTGGAAGAGGGTGTTTGCTATGACCAGTGCATTATCTTGGCAAAACTATTAGCTTTTGCCCTGCTTCATTCTGTACTCCAAGGCCAAATTTGCCTGTTACTCCAGGTATTTCCTGACTTCCTACTTTAGCATTCCAGTCCCCTATAATGAAAAGGACATTTTTTCGGGTGTTCATTCTAAAACGTCTTGTAGGTCTTCATAGAACAGTTCAACTTCAGCTTCTTCAGCTTTACTGGTTGGGGCATAGACTAGGATTACTGTGATATTGAATGGTTTGCCTTGGAAACGAACAGAGATCATTTTGTCATTTCGGAGATTGCATCCAACTACTGCATTTCGGACTCTCTTGTTGCCTATGATGGCTACTCCATTTCTTCTAAGGGATTCCTGCCCACAGTAGTAGATATAATGGTCATCTGAGTTAAATTCACCCATTCCAGTCCATTTTAGTTCGCTGATTCCTAGAATGTCAATATTCACTTTTACCATTTCCCCTTTGACCACTTCCACTTTGCCTTGATTCATGGACATAAAATTCCAGGTTCCTATGGAATATTGCTCTTTACAGCATCAGACCCTGCTTCTATCACCAGTCACATCCACAACTTGGTGTTGTTTTTGCTTTGGCTCCATCCCTCATTCTTTCTGCAGTTATTTCTCCACTGATCTCCAGTAGCATACTGGACACCTACCCACCTGGGGAGTTCATCATTCAGTGTCCTATATTTTTACCATTTCATACTGTTCATGGGGTTCTGAAGGCAAGAATACTGAAGTGGTCTACCACTAGATCTGATAGACATAGTGCCTGAATGAACTATGGAGGGAGGTTTGTGACACTGTACAAGAGACAGGGATCAAGACTATCCCCAAGAAAAAGAAATGCAAAAAAGCAAAATGGCTGGCTGAGGACACCTTACAAATAGCTGTGAAAAGAAGGGAAGCAAAAAGCAAAGGAGAAAAGGAAAGATATACCCATTTGAATGCACAGTCTCAAAGAATAGCAAGGAGAGATACAGCCTTCCTCAGCGATCAATGCAAAGAAATAGAGGAAAACAATAAAATGGGAAAGACTAGAGATCTCTTCAAGACAATTAGAGATACCAAGGGAATATTTCATGCAAAGATGGGCTCGATAAAGGACAGAAATGGTATGGACCTAACAGAAGCAGAAGATATTAAGAAGAGGTGGCAAGAATACACAGAAGAACTGTACAAAAAAGATCTTCATGACCCAGATAATCACGATGGTGTGATCACTCATTTAGAGCCAGACATCCTGGAATGTGAAGTCAAGTGGGCCTTAGAAAGCATCACTACGAACAAAGCTAGTGGAGGTGATGGAATTCCAGTTGAGCTATTTCAAATCCTGAAAGATGATGCTGTGAAAGTACTGCACTCAGTATGCCAACAAATTTGGAAAACTCAGTAGTGGCCACACGACTGGAAAAGGTCCGTTTGCATTCCAATTCCAAAGAAAGGCAATGTCAAAGAATGCTCAAACTACTGCACAATTGCACTCATATCACACGCTAGTAAAGTAATGCTCAAAATTCTTCAAGCCAGGCTTCAACAATATGTGAACCGTGAACTTCCAGATGTTCAAGCTGGTTTTAGAAAAGGCAGAGGAACCAGAGATCAAATTGCCAACATCCGCTGGATCATGGAAAATGCAAGAGAGTTCCAGAAAAACATCTATTTCTGCTTTATTGACTGTGCCAAAGCCTTTGACTGTGTGGATCACAATAAAATGTGGAAAATTCTGAGAGAGATGGGAATACGAGACCACCTGACCTGCCTCTTGAGAAACCTACATGCAGGTCAGGGAGCAACAGTTAGAACTGGACATGGAACAACAGACTGGTTCCAAATAGGAAAAGGAGTACATCAAGGCTGTATATTGTCATCCTGCTTATTGAACTTCTATGCAGAGTACATCATGAGAAACGCTGGGCTGGAAGAAGCACAAGCTGGAATCAAGATTGCTGGGAGAAATATCAAGAACCTCAGATATGCAGATGACACCACCCTTATGGCAGAAAGTGAAGAGGAACTAAAAAGCCTCTTGATGAAAGTGAAAGAAGAGAGTGAAAAAGTTGGCTTAAAGCTCAACATTCAGAAAACGAAGATCATGGCATCCAGTCCCATCACTTCATGGGAAATAGATGGGGAAACAGTGGAAACAGTGTCAGACTTTATTTTGGGTGCTCCAAAATCACTGCAGATGGTGTTTGCAGCCATGAAATTCAAAGACGCTTACTCCTTGGAAGGAAAGTTATGATCAACCTAGATAGCATATTCAAAAGCAGAGATATTACTTTGCCGACTAAGGTCCGTCTAGTCAAGGCTATGGTTTTTCCTGTGGTCATGTATGGGTGTGAGAGTTGGACTGTGAAGAAAGCTGAGCACTGAAGAATTGATGCTTTTGAACTGTGGTGTTGGAGAAGACTCTTGAGAGTCCCTTGGACTACAAGGAGATCCAACCAATCCATTCTGAAGGAGATCAGCCCTGGGATTTCTTTGGAGGGAATGATGCTGAACCTAAAACTCCATTACTTTAGCCACCTCATGCGAAGAGCTGACTCATTGGAAAAGACTCTGATGCTGGGAGGGATTGGGGGCAGGAGGAAAAGGGGACGACAGAGGATGAGATGGCTGGATGGCATCACTGACTCGATGGACGTGAGTCTGAGTGAACTCTGCGAGTTGGTGATGGACAGTGAGGCCTGGCGTGTTGCGATTCATGGGGTCGCAAAGAGTCAGACATGACTGAGCGACTGAACTGAACTGAACTGATGGTGGTGCTAATTATTAATTTGGAGTCTTTTTTCAGGGTCACAGCTGGGATGGAAGGGTGGAGAAGGCATGTCATGTAAAATCTGAGATGCATATTAGACATCCAAGTGGAGCTGTCATGCAGGAAGTCAGAAAAATGAATCTAGAGTTCAGGGTATACAGCAGCTTTAGAAAAAGACCTATGGAGATATCAACCTATACAGATTGTGTTGCAGTGATGGGAATGAAAAACCTCACTGGAGAGTGGACAAGGAGTATGGCAGAGCCCAAGCACAGGGTAACTAACATGTAGAAGGAGGGCTGAGGTGATGAAACACCCAGAGGGGTGCTGACCTCACCTTCACTATTAGCTCACTGTAGACTGTGCCCACCTGTGGCCACACAGTGTCCCCAAAGAAGCCTGTTCCTAACTTTAGTGTGGCTCCTGGTTTCTCCATTCAGAATGGGGAGAAGAACGAACTTTTTGTGACTGGGTAGAAAGAAATTTTCCACTTTAAAAAAACAAAAACAAAAACAGAGCTCTTAAGAAAATGATAGGGACTTCCCTGGTGGTCGAGTGGTTAAGAAGCTGCCTTCCAACACTGGGGATATTGGTTTGATCTCTGGTCTGGGAGCTATGATCCCACATGCCTCAGGAGAACTAAGGCCACGCACAGCAACAAAGACCCAGCACAGCCAAGAAAATCATCTTTTTTGTTTTCTTCTGTTCCCCTTTAAAAATTTAGCCTCTTGATTGAGTCTATTTGATCAGATGACATCTGTACACATATAAACCCTAGTATTGTCTTTGCCTAAGCAAAATCCTCAAAATATGTTTCTTCTGAGCCTAGGTGTAGTTAATAAGATAAAAGTTGAAATTTTATAGATTTTGTGTGCCTTATCAAGGACACATGGTCAGTCTGAGTCTAAAGTTTGCATACTGCTTTCAAAATTTACTAATATATGAACAAGCTTAGCTAGAAAGCTAGAAACTTTCCCATTTCAACATGACTGCACTTGAATATTTTCTTCCAATAAGGATTAAGTCCCTTCAGTTAAGTTTCCAGAAAATGTGCTTGTTCCTTTGTTCTTAGACACTTGCTGTCCTTTCACTCTGTTCCTTTCTCTGCTCACGTTGAGGAACTTTTCTCTCTCTGATGGGCGTTCCCTGGTGGATCAGATGGTAAAGAATCTGCCTGCAATGCAGGAGACCTGGATTTAATCCCTGGGTCAGGGAGATCCCTGGAGGAAGGGAATGCTTACCTACTCTAGTGTTCTTGCCTGGAGAATTCCATGAATAGAGGAGCCTGGCCAGCTACAGTCCATGGGGTCCCAAAGAGTTGGACACACCTGAGTGACTAACACTTTCATTTTTCTCTGACAATGTCTCAGCTCCTACATAAGTCAATAAACTGTTCTCCTTCAGACAGAAGGAAGCATCGAGTGAGCAGCTATTGGTGTTTCTAACTAGAAATTGAGTGAAGAGCCTGCTTTATTTTAAAATATATATATATTCTTTATTTTTGGCTGTGCTAGGTGTTCATCATTGCACAGGCTTTTCTCTAGTTGCGGTATGTGGGTTTCTCATTGTGGTGGCTTCTCCTGTTGCACACCATGGTCTCGAGGTGCTTGGACTTCAGTAGCTGCCTCTGGCTCTAGAGCACAGATTCAGCAGTTGTGATGCACAGCCTGAGCTGCTCTGCGAAATGTGGGATCTGCTGGGATCAGGGAACAAACCCATGTTTCATGCTTTGGCAGGAGGATTCTTTACCACTGAGCCACCAGGTAAGCCTGAAGATCCTTCTTACTCTCCTGTTTTGGAAAACAGTTCAGTGTTGTGGATTCTTCCTGATGGATGGCCTGGGTTCAAATCCCAGTTGAGCCACTTACTAAACTGAGGGAATTGGGACATGTTAATTACCTTTTCCATGCCTCTGGTTTCTCACATGTAAAATACGGATCATAAAACTGTTGCTCAAAAGACTAGATGATTTAGTATATTTTAAATGCTTAGAACAGTGGCTGGCACATAATTAGTACTTTGTGTAATCATCTTTTCTCATCATCACCATCATCACCATCATACACTACTTGTAAGTTCCTTTGTGGTGTTTATACTTCGGAGAAGGCATTTTTAATTTATCTTTTCTTTGCCACAGGGTTCTCTTGCATTTTCACCAATCTTGTCATCGTACTAACTGAAGGGGATAAATCCTGATTGTCAACTGCTACCCTAGGAATCAGGAGAACAGATTGCCCTTTTCACTGCTGCAGACTCAGGTCCAAGATTGAAGGCAAGTTTCTGGGTGAGAGGTTTTCTTGGCAATGCCTCTGCCACATTCTGTTTCAAATAGCTTTTCCTTTAAATTGGCCCCCAGAAACCTTTTTGCCTCTTCTGCAACTCAGGTTGCCTGAGCCTCCTCTTTTTATCCTGAGCTACAGTTCCCACCTCACAGGTGGGAAACATAGGAAGGATGTAGAGGTAATCCTGATCCCATCTATGACGGTGGGAGAGGAATAAGTTGGGGTGTATGGAATGGGAAGAGAAGACCACCTTAGGGCTGATAAAATAATAATTACACTTGATAAATCACCATGCACTTTGCCTCTGAGGGTCACAAGCTTTGCTGTACATTGGAATTGCCTATAGAGCTTTTAAAATGGTGGCTGCCCCAGACACATCCTAGACTAATTACGTAAGTCCCTGGGGCAGGACCCAGACATCCCAGGTAACTAAAGCCAGCACGAGCACCTTACTCCTCAAACTGTGCTGTGGGAACCAGCAGCGGCCTGACAGCCTGTTAGATACTCAGTAGTTCTAAGTTTTAAGCGCTACCCCAGGCTTCCTGAAGCAGAGTCGACATTTTAACAAGGTCCCAGGTAATGAATACACACACTGGATTTCGAGAAGCATTCTTGAGCATCCTAGTTGTCAAACATGGCTCCACCTTGGAATCACCTGCGGCACCAGAAAATACTGCTGACGTCTCGAGATGAACTCAGCATACCCTCGTGTTAGGACGGAAGCAAACACAGTAAAAACTTAATGTATCTTCCACAGCAGTTATGCAAAGGGCCTTGGAAGCCTCTTCTTGCATTTGATGTTTCACACACGGTGACACAGACACACCAACAGACACCCGCACACTTTAACCACTGTGTTTTATCAGAGCTTCTGCACTTCACTTTTTCCCGGGTGATACAATCACGTCTTTCACCTTCCTCCTCACTGGGTAAGTTCTTCAGGGTGGCATCGTGAGATGGAGCCTGGACTCACTCTCACAGGCCCCTTGGTGATAGGCAGGCATGCCACTCAGCACGAGGGGAAAAACTATTAGGAGCCTCTGACCAAAAGGGCTCCAGTCTTGGAACTGCTGGGACAGCTTCCTTGGCAGCTGGGTGCCACGCGTGGCTTTCAAGCTACCATTTGTGCCAACTATCTCTAAGAGATGGCTTCTTTTTCTGTATTCCTTAAGTGAACACTCAAACTTCTCTGTGGCTTCTCCAGGAAATTCTTATAGCCAAACTGTCGACAGTCACTGCCGCCTTTGCTCCAGAAATTAAACTAGGCTCCGGCTTCCTCTCTTAAACCTCTTAGACTGTTTCGGGTGGGGGCAGGGAATGAAGGAGGCCAGTTTTTTTTAAGACAGGACAATCCATAGACTGAGACATAGAGTTCTCAGCTCTTGGGTTTGAAACCTGGGATACTGACTAGGCCTTTGACTTATGGGTTGTCTGGTCTCTCTCTCCTGAAAACATCCATTCTCAGAGGAGCTGGCTAACCCTTCAGAACCAGCATGAATTGTGGAGAGCAGTTCAGGGGCAAGTCTCTCGTGTGCCTCAATTTTTCCTACCTAGAGACAAAGTGTACTGTGAGCCCAGACTGGCAAACCCTGCTGCTTCCCTGCAGCACCCATAAAAGCAATGTTTTTCCAGGTGCCGCCAAATTTCCCACATCACCCAGACCTCGCGTTTCTCAGAAGACTGCAGGTTGAGCCCCATCCATGAAGGCTGGGAAGAGGAGGCAGGCATTTCCTACTGGCACTTGTGATCAGCCCTTTGTGGTTTTGCTGGCATAAAAGTCAACTAGCTTGAGCCATACAGTGGTGGAAACTGGTCTGCTAACCTCAGAGCTCTTGCTTCATGAAGGGCCTGTCTTTCTTCAGAGGACATACTCCCAGATGGAGAACTCTTGGTGGTCCTCCCATTAGCTCTGCCTGGCACTGGTGTTATCACCTCCCCTCAGATCAAGAGTAGGCAGGTACAAGGAGAGGGTTCACAATGTCTGACCTCAACCAGTTTTTCTAAGTTATTCTGCAGAATACGAATTTGCAGAAGAGAAGGACGGTATGGTTCAGGGAGAAGACTCAGAAAAGGCCTGTCTCTCTTGGGTCAGAGCTTAATGATGATCCTGACTGGATCCATGTGGCTCCTCCTTCAGTGACCCCCATGCTTCCCCCGCCATAACAAGTGAGAAGCCCTCCACAAAGTTCAGAGCTTCCACCAACACTCCTCTGACGGCCACAAATCCACCCGTACCCCTGTACCCTGCGTCACCAGAGAGGCCAAAGGGATTGGTCTCACCATCCTTCAATCCACCAGGGTACTAAATTTGGCGCAGGGGGTCCTCAGCCACAGGCAGGGCAATATCCAATGAAACAAGTTCCAAAAGCGCTAGATCATCAAGGTTAACCCAGGGCATTCGTACACGTACACTCTCCATTTTCTACCTCAGATCTTATATAATTGAGGCAGGAGGGAGCAGGGAAGCATACATAGGGCACAGCTTTCTGTATCGGCCTCCCTTATGGAGGGAGATCTAACAAAGTTAAATGCCCAAGTGACTTTCTCCCCAGAAAAAGGAGATGTTAAAGTACTCCTAGGTCAAGCCTGCATCCTCCAAGTTGTGCTATGAAAATGGAGAGACAAACTTCAACCAGAAGTCCCTGAAGAAATTCTACAAAAGGTAAGAGTGGATGCTTGAGTTGTGGGGAGGCCAGGAAGAGCCAAGACCACTGACCTAGTAGTGGGAAAGCTCCAGCTCGGTGCCACGTATTGGAACTGAAAAAGCAATAGCCTTTAAAAGGCATGTGAAGTATAAAGCATCTGACAACCACCTTTATTAAATGCAAAGTAATCCAAACTTAGGAGTGTACTGTTAGTTACTCAGTCCTGTCTGACTCTGTGTGACCTTATGGACTGTAGCTTGCTAGGCTGCTCTGTCCATGGTATTCTCCAGACAAGAATACTGGATTGGGTAGCCATTCCTTTCTCCAGGGGATCCTCTCAACCGAGGGATCAAACCCATGTCTCCTACCCTGCAGGCAGGCTCTTTAGCCTCTGAATCACCAGGGAAGCCCTTTAAAGGCAACAGGCTCTCTGGAAGCAACATCCAAACGATACTTGCTCAATAGATGCAGAGAAAGCCTTTGACAAAATTCAACATCCATTTAGGATAAAAACTCTCCAGAAAACAGGAATAGAAGGAACATACCTCCACATAATAAAAGCTATATATGACAAACCCACAGCAAACATTATCCTCAATGGTGAAAAATTGAAAGCATTTCCCCTAAAGTCAGGAACAAGACAAGGGTGCCCACTTTCACTGCTACTGTTCAACACAGTTCTGGAAGTTTTGGCCACAGCAATCAGAGCAGAAAAAGAAATAAAAGGAATTTAAATTGGAAAAGAAAAAGTAAAACTCTTACTGTTTGCAGATGACATGATCCTCTACATAGAAATCCCTAAAGACTCCACCAGAAACTTATTAGAGCTAATCAATGAATACAGTAAAGTTGTGGGATATAAAATCAACACACAGAAATCCCTTGCATTCCTATACACTAATAATGAGAAAGTAGAAAAAGAAATTAAGGAAACAATTCCATTCACCATTGCAATGAAAAGAATAAAATACTTGGGAATATATCTACCTAAAGAAACTAAAGACCTATATATAGAAAACTATAAAATACTGATGAAAGAAATCAAAGAGGACACTAATAGATGGAGAAATATACCATGTTCATGGATCGGAAGAATCAATATAGTGAAAATGAGTATACTACCCAAAGCAATCTACAGATTCAGTGCAATCCCTGTCAAGCTACCAGCGGTATTTTTCACAGAGCAGAACAAATAATTTCACAATTTGTATGGAAATACAAAAAACCTCGAATAGCCAAAGCAATCTTGAGAAAGAAAAATAGAACAGGAGGAATCAACCTGCCTGACCTCAGGCTCTACTAAAAAGCCACAGTCATCAAGACAGTATGGTACTGGCACAAAGACAGAAATATAGATCAATGGAACAAAATAGAAAGCCCAGAGATAAATCCACACACCTATGGACACCTTGTCTTCGACAAAGGAGGCAAGAATATACAATGGATTAAAGACAACCTCTTTAACAAGTGGTGCTGGAAAAACTGGTCAACCACTTGTAAAAGAATGAAACCAGAAAACTTTCTTACAGCATACACAGAAATAAACTCAAAATGGATTAAAGATCTAAATGTAAGACCAGAAACTATAAAACTCCTAGAGGAGAATATAGGCAAAACACTCTCCGACATAAATCACAGCAGGATCCTCTATGATCCACCTCCCAGAATACTGGAAATAAAAGCAAAAATAAACAAATGGAATCTAAGTAAAATTAAAAGGTTCTGCACAACAAAGGAAACTATAAGCAAGGTGAAAAGACAGCCTTCAGAATGGGACAAAATAATAGCAAATGAAGCAACTCACAACTAATCTCAAAAATATACAAGCAACTTATGCAGCTCAATTCCAGAAAAATAAACGACCCAATCAAAAAATGGGCCAAAGAACTAAATAGACATTTCTCCAAAGAAGACATACAGATGGCTAACAAACACATGAAAAGATACAGACTGCAGTATTGCTTTTGCAGAATAAGTTCACTTAAGTTTTCCTTCTTTCAGTGTTGCCAGTTGTTCCAATAAATTGCTTCCTAAAGAAATAAAGGTGCCTTGATGATTCATGCATGCAAACCCTTAACCTTTCAAGTTTTAAAACAGGTATCCAGGAGTCTCTTGAGCTACCAATGCCCTGTCCACAGGCAGCTCAAGATCTGCACAGAGGGAGGGAAGAAGGGGACCCATGGCCTGTGAACAATACAAAATCTACCTTCCCCTAATAAACAATGTGGTACATGGGGTGGGCATGGGTGAGGTGAGGCTCTGGTGATTTGGGTGACTCTGAATAGATGAGCTATAAAAATATGGCCTGAAAATCATGATTGGTGTTGATCTCCAGAAACAGTGAAGGGAATGGGATTGGGAAGGGAATGAAATCAAGGGGTCTTCATTTTGTTTGAAGCAGATTTCTGGGTAGCAAGATGGTGGCCCTGGATGCTGGCATAGCAGAGTCCCTTTCTGACAAGCTCACCCTGGGCTACAATGACAATCCAAGGGTAGCAGGGCTGGCTTTCCTAGAGACACACTTCCTGTTCTCACCACTGTTGTGCATGGATGCTACCCTTATAAAACATCCCCGTGTGATTTTTACTTGAACTGTAGCACCCTGCGATAAAGTAACGTGGTACCACTCAAAATTTACCTCAGTTCTATTGAGGGCGAATCTATATAGCCCTTCTAAGGTGAAAAATATAAACTCATGAATGAAAGTCAATTTGTGATATTGAATGTAAAGTAAAATGAATGACCCAACCGGTAACACTGAAGAAGCTGAAGTTGAAGGGTTCTATGCAGCCCTACAAGACCTTTTAGAACTAACACCCAAAAAAGATGTCCTTTTCATTATAGGGGACTGGAAAGCAAAAGTAGGAAGTCAAGAAACACCTGGAATAACAGGCAAATTTGGCCTTGGAATACGGAATGAAGCAGGGCAAAGACTAATAGAGTTTTGCCAAGAAAATGCACTGGTCATAGCAAATACCCTCTTCCAACAACTCAAGAGAAGACTCTACACATGGACATCACCAGATGGTCAACACCGAAATCAGATTGATTATATTCTTTGCAGCCAAGATGAAGAAGCTCTATATAGTGAACAAAAACAAGACCAGGAGCTGACTCTGGCTTATATCATGAAATCCTTATTGCCAAATTCAGACTTAAATTGAAGAAAGTAGGGAAAACCACTAGACAATGTAGGTATGACCTAAATCAAATCTCTTACGATTATACAGTGGGAGTGAGAAATAGATTTAAAGGACTAAATCTGATATATAGAGTTCCTGATGAACTATAGACAGAGGTTTGTGACATTGTACAGGAGACAGGGATCAAGACCATCCACATGGAAAAGAAATGCAAAAAAGCAAATGGCTGTCTGAGGAGGCCTTCCAAATAGCTGTGAAAAGAAGAGAAGCCAAAAGCAAAGGAGAAAAGGAAAGATACAAGCATCTGAATGCAGAGTTCCCAAGAATAGCAAGGAGAGATAAGAGAGCCTTCCTCAGCGATCAATGCAAAGAAATAGAGGAAAAGAACAGAATGGGAAAGACTAGAGATCTCTTCAAGAAAATTAGAGATACCAAGGGAACATTTCATGCAAAGATGAGCTTGATAAAGGACAGAAATGGTATGGACCTAACAGAAGCAGAAGATATTAAGAAGAGGTGGCAAGAACACACAGAAGAACTATACAAAAAAGATCTTCATGACCAAGATAATCACGATGGTATGATCACTCATCTAGAGCCAGACATCCTGGAATGTGAAGTGATGTGAGCTTTAGAAAGCATCACTACGAACAAAGCTAGTGGAGGTGATGGAATTCCAGTGGAGCTATTTCAAATCACGAAAGATCATGCTGTGAAAGTGCTCTCAATATGCCAGCAAATTTGGAAAACTCAGCAGTGGCCACAGGACTGGAAAAGGTCCGTTTTCATTCCAATCCCAAAGAAAGGCAATGCCAAAGAATGTTTAAACTACCGCACAATTGTAGTCACCTCACATGCTAGCAAAGTAATGTTGAAAATTCTCCCAGCCAGGCTTCAGCAATATGTGAACCGTGAACTTCCAGATGTTCAACCTAGTTTTAGAAAAGGCAGAGGAACCAGAGATCAAATTACCAACATCTGCTGGATCATGGAAAAAGCAAGAGAGTTCCAGAAAAACATCTTTCTGCTTTATTGACTGTGCCAAGGCCTTTGACTGTGTGGATCACAATAAACTGTGGAAAATTCTGAGAGAGATGGGAATACGAGACCACGTGACCTGCCTCTTGAGAAACCTATATGCACGTCAGGAAGCAACAGTTAGAACTGGACATGGAACAACAGACTGGTTCCAAATAGGAAAAGGAGTACATCAAGGCTGTATATTGTCACCCTGCTTATTGAACTTCTATGCAGAGTACATCATGAGAAACGCTGGGCTGGAAGAAACACAAGCTGGAATCAAGATTGCCAGGAGAAATATCAATAACCTCAGATATGCAGATGACACCACCCTTATGGCAGAAAGTGAAGAGGAACTAAAAAGCCTCTTGATGAAAGTGAAAGAAGAGAGTGAAAAAGTTGGCTTAAAGCTCAACATTCAGAAAATGAAGATCATGGCATCCGGTCCCATCACTTCATGGGAAATAGATGGGGAAACAGTGAAACAGTGTCAGATTTTATTTTTGGGGGCTTCAAAATCATTGCAGATGGTGACAGCAGCCATGAAATTAAAAGACGCTTACTCCTTGGAAGGAAAGTTATGAGCAACCTAGAGAGCATATTCAAAAGCAGAGACATTACTTTGCCAACAAATGTCCATCTACTCAAGGCTATGGTTTTTCCTGTGGTCATGTATGGATGTGAGAGTTGGACTGTGAAGAAAGCTGAGCGCTGAAGAATTGATGCTTTTGAACAGTGGTGTTGGACAAGACTCTTGAGAGTCCCTTGGACTGCAAGATCCAACCAGTCCATTCTGAAGGAGATCAGCCCTGGTATTTCTTTGGAGGGAATGATGCTGAAGCTGAAACTCCAGTACTTTGCCCACCTCATGGGAAGAGTTCACTCATTAGAAAAGACTCTGATGCTAGGAGGGATTAGGGGCAGGAGGAGAAGGGGACGACAGAGGATGAGATGGCTGGATGGCATAACTGACTCGATGGATGTGAGTCTGTGTGAACTCGGAGTTGGTGATTGATAGGGAGGCCTGGCATGCTGCGATTCATGGGGTCACAAAGAGTCAGACACAACTGAGCGACTGAACTGAACTGAAAAGAAAATGAACCCCCCGAATATGAATTTAGGGGTACTGGCTATATTGAGCAATACAGAGTGAGAAGGGTTGAAGCTGGGAGACCAGTTAGTAGTTATCACAGCTGGTCCAGGTGAAAGACAATGGTTGAACTGGAGTGGAGGATGAAGAAACAAAGAAATGCAGATGGATTGGAATACATCAGCAAGGTTTCTTCATGGACCAGAGAGGAAGAGTGAGATGTGAAGAAAATAATCTAATTTAGCCTGGGTTGATGGTGGTGCAATTTTATCAGTTTGTGGTCTTTTGCCAGGGGCACAGCTGGGATGGAAGGTTGGAGAAGGCAAGTAAAGTGAACTCGCTGAGCTGTGCCCGACTCTTTGCGACCCCATGGACTGTAGCCTGTCAGGCTCCTCTGTCCATGGGATTTTCCAGGCAAGAGTCCTGGAGTGGGTTGCCATTTCCTTCTCCAGGGGATCTTCCTGACCCAGGAATCGAACCCGGGTCTCTTGCGTTGCAGGCAGACATTTTACCGTCTGAGCCTCATGTAAAATCTGAGATGCATATTAGACATCCAAGTGGAACTGTCACGCAGGTAGCCAGAAAAAATGAATCTGGAGTTCAGAGTGGATGTGGATGTCAGCTTTAGAAACAGACCTGTGGGAAATATCATGATCCCTATATAGATTGTGTTGTGGTCATGGGAGTGGAAAACCTCCCTGGAGAGTGGACTAGGAGTATGGCAGAGCGCATGCCCAGGGTAACTAACATGTAGAAGCAGGGCTGAGGTGATGAAATACCCAGGGTGTGCTGACCTGACATTGACCATTAGCTAACTGCAGACTGTGCCCACACCCAGTGGCCCCAAATCAGCTTGTTCGTGACCTCAGTGTGGGGAGAAGACTGAACTTTTTATCTTTTTGTGACTATGCAGAAATAAATTTTCCAGTTAAAAAAATATTTCTTAAGAAAACGATAGGGACTTCCCTGGTGATCCAGTGGTTAAGAAGCTGCCTTCCAACACAGGGGATACGGGTTTGATCTCTGGTCCAGGAATTATGATCCCACATGCCTCAGGAGAACTAAGTCCATGTGCAGCAACACAGACCCACCACAGCCAAAAAAAAAAAAAACACTTTATTTTTCTCCTCTTCCCCTTTAAAAATTCAGCCTCTGGGTCAACTCTATTTGATCAGATGAAGTCTCTACACAGGTAAACCCTAATATTGCCTTTGCCTAACAAAAACACTCAAAACATGTTTCTTCTGTGCCTAGGTGTGGTTAATAAAGCAAAAGTTAAAACTGTACAGATCTTGCCTGTCTTATGGTCCTTGATAAGACATGGTCCGTCAATCTGAGTCTCCCTAAAGTTTGCAAACTGCTTTGAATATTTATAAATATTCAAATATTTACAAATATTCTTCCCTGTAGCTCAGACTGTAAAGAATATGCCTGCCATGCAGGAGACCCTGGTTCAGTCCCTGGGTCAGGGAGATCCCTGGGAGAAGGAAATGTCCACCCACTCCAGTGTTCTTGCCTGGAGAATTCCATGAACAGAGCAGCCTAGCAGGCTCCAGTCCATGGGGTCACAAATGGTCGGACTCGACTGAGTGACTGGCACTTTCATTTTCCTCTCTCTGACAATGTCTCAGATCTTACATATGTCAATTAACTGTTCTCCTATAGATAGAAGCAAGCACCAGCTGAGTAGCTGTTCATCGTTATAACTAGAAATTGAATTTTTGGTTGTGCTGGGGCTTCGTTACTGCACAGGCTTTTCTCTAGCTGCGGTATGTGGGTTCCTTATTGTGGTGGCTTCGCTGTGGCACACCATGGGCACGAGGTGCTTGGACTTCAGTAGTTGTGGCACATGGGCTCAGCAGTTGTGGTTCCCCGGCTCTAGAGCACAGGTTCAGTAGCTGTGATGTGCAGGCTGAGGTGCTCTGCAAAATGTGAGATCTTCCTGGATCAGGGATCAAACCCAGGTCTCCTGCTTTGGCAGAAGGATTCTTTACCACTGAGCCACCAGGGAAGCCTAAAGATCCTTCTTGCTCTTCAGTTTTGGAGAAACAGTTTGGTGTCATGGATTCTTCCACATAGATGGCCTGGGTTCAAATGCCATTCTAGCCACTTACTAAATGGTGGACATTGGGGAATAATTAACTTCTCTGTGCCTCTGTTTTCTCATATGTAAAATAGGGATCAAAAAACTATGGCTTAAAAGACTAGATGGTTTATTATATTGTAAATGTTTAAATTTAAACATATTTAAAATTATTATCTTTTCAATTGCCCTCAGGCAGGGCAGTATCAAATGAAATAAGTTCCCAAAGGGCTAGATGACCAAGGTCAACCCAGGGCATTCGTACATGTACACTCTCCATTTTCTACCTCAGATCTTATATAATTGGTGGGGTTGGGGAAACATACGTAGGGCACAGCTTTCTCTATCTGCCTGAATGCCCTATTCCCTTACTGGGGGAAGATCTAACAAAGTTAAATGCCCAAGTGACTTTCTCACTGGAAAAAGTAGACGCTAAACTACTCCTAGGTCAAGCCTGCATCCTCCAAGCTGTGCTATGACAATGGAGAGACAAACTTCAACCAGAAGTCCCTGAAGAAATTCTACAAAAGGTAAGAGCAGATACTTGAGTTGTGGGGAGGCCAGGAAGAGCCAAGACCGCTGACACATTAGTAGGAAAACACCAGCCCAGTACCAAGTGTCAGAACTGAAAAAGCAATAACCTTTAAAGAGGCATGTGAAGTATAAAGCCTCTGACAACCACCGTTATTAAAGGCCAAGTAATCCAACCTCAGTAGTGTAGCGTTAGTGGTTCAGTCATGTCCGACTCTTTACGACCTCATGGACTGTAGCCCACCAGGCTCCTCTGTCCATGGGATTCTCCATGCAAGGATACTGGAGTGGGTAGCCATTCCCTTTTCCAGAAGATCTTGCTTACCCAGGGATCCAACCTGGGTCTCCTGCACTACAGGCAGATTCTCTACCATCTGAGGTACCAGAGAAGTCCCTTATCAAACTTATCAATATCAATAAAATGCTCCAATACTGCCGGTATAAAAGCCAGGGGCCAGAGATTATTGTTTGCATGGGATCTGAGACCCATTCACTAAATTGTACACAATATACCTCCCACAGTGCCAAATCCTTATACTTTTACTTACAATCTTATTCGGAGACTTTTGCTGGTTTATAATTCTGGACCTAAAAGATCCCTTTTAATGCATACCACTCAGTCCTGAGGCCTAGGAACTGTTGCCTTTGAATGAGATGATCCAGAGACTAGTATGAAACAACCCTACTGTTGGATGGTGCTCCCACAAGGATCGAAGAATGCCTCCACCATCTTCTCGGCAAGCCTTAGCCAAGGACTTAAGGGACCGCCAATTAAATGAAGGAGTTGTACTGCGATATACGAATAATATACCTAATGGCCAGTAAAACGAAGGAAGCTTCAGGCCAAAATACAATCCTTACTTTCAACTTTCTGGCAGACTGGGGATATAAAGTGTCCATGGGAAAAGTGAAAACTTCTCAACCAACTGTAAAATATCTATGACAAAGAAACATATTCCAAATGGAAGGGAGGCATTACAGTGACTGCATCATCCACCAGAAAGCAATCATGAGGATTCTCAGGAATGGCTGGGCTTTGTTGTATTTGGATCCCTAACTTTGGGATCATGGTAAACCCCTATATGACGGTCTTAAAGGAAATGACAATGAGCCACTAAGATAGACTGCAGAATGCCATGAGGCCTTTCTGTACAATTCACTCCACTCCATTCTAGCAGACCTGACCTGACAATCCAGATATGGAAATGCTTACAAATGGGAGCAGCTTCATGGACAGGGGACTCTTTGCTATGCAACAGTAACTCATCAGGAAGTCCTAGAAGCAGAAATCCTCCTCCGGGTATGTCTTCCCAGAAGGCAGAGCTAATAACCTGCATGAGAGCCCTGCACCTTGGAGCTAAGAAAAAGGTAACTCCTTCTCCTCATTCTAAGTACACCTTCTCTGTGGTACAGGTATGTGGGGCTATATGAAACGAGAGCTCTATGAACATCAGGAAGGAAAGAAATACACAGAGGAGATCCACGACTTATTAGACTCTGTTAGAATGTTGGAAGAACCAGCCATAGCTCACTGCCCAGGCCACCAAAAGATGGATAGTAATATAACTAATGGAAATAATTTGGCCCATCATGCATGCATGCTAAGTCACTCAGTCGTATCCAACTGTCTGCAACCCCATGGACTGTAGCCTGCCAGGCTCCTCTGTCCATGGGATTTCCCAGGCAAGAACACTTTTCCCAGGCAAGAACACTGGAGTGGGTTGCCATTTCGTCCTCCAGGGATCCTCCCGACCCAGGGATCAAACCCACCTCTCTTGTGTCTCCTGAGCTGGCAGGTGGGTTCTTTATCACTAGCATCACCTGGGAAATAATTTGGCCTGTCAGGCCACAGAAAATCAGCCAGAACCAAAACCCCAGGTCCTAAAACCCTAGCACTCATCCCACGTGTGGACCTATTGCTGTTTAAGCCTCAGTATTCAGTAATGGACCTAGAGAGCAGATGAATGGGGATGTTATGCTCAATAGCACTCATTAGTAGAGCAACACAAATTGAAACTTACCATGAGGACTTCCCTAGTGACCCAGTAGTTAAGAATATGCCTTGCAATGCAGGGGACACTGGTTCAGTCCCTGGTTTGGGAAGATCTCACATGCTGCAGAGCAACGAGGCCCGCGAGCCACAACTACTGAAACCCACGTGCCTAGAGCCCATGCTCTGCAACAGAGAAGCCACCGAAATGAGAAACCCACACACCACAGCTGGAGAGTAGCTCCCATGCAGCACAAATAGAGAAAGCCCTCACACAGCAAGAAAGACCCAGCACAGCCAAATAAACAAATAAACAGACATTTCTCCAAAGAAGACATACAGATAGGCAAAAAGCTCATGAAAACATGCTCAATGTTGGTAATAATTAGAGAAATACAAATCAAAACTACAATGATGTATCACCTCACACTGGTCAGAATGGCCATCATCAAAAAATTCTATAAACAATAAATGGTGGAGAGGGTGTGGAGAAAAGAGAACCCTCTTGCACTGCTGGTGGGAATGTAAATTGGTGCAGCCACAATGGAGAACAGTATGGAGGTTCCTTAAAAAACTAAAAATAGAACAACCATATGACTCAGAAACCCCACTACTGGGCATATACCCTGAGAAAACTATAATTCAAAGACATATGTACCCCAATGTTCATAGCAGGCCTATTCACAATAGTCAGGACATGGAAGCAGCCGAAATGTCCAGTGACACAAATATAGATAAACAAGATCTACATATATACAATGGAATATTACTCACCCACAAAAAGAAATAAAATTAGGACATTTGTAGTGATGTGGATGGACCTAGAATCTGTCATACTGAGTGAAATTAAGTCTGAAAGAGAAAAACAAACATGGTCTATTAGTGCATATATATGGAATCTAGGACAACAGTATTGCTGAATCCATCTGCAGGGCAGAAATAGAAATGCAGACATAAAGAATGGACATGTGGACATGAGGGGGAAGAGGGAGGGGGCCAACTGAGAAAGTAACACAGACATATATACACTATCATGTGTAAAACAGACAGCTAGTGGGAAGCTGCTATATAGCACAGGGAGCTCAGCTTGGTATTCTGGGATGGCATAGAGGAGTGGGATGTGGGTGAGGGAGGGCGGCTGAAGAGGGAGGGGATATATGTATACATATAGCGGAATCACTTTGTTCTACAGCAGAAACAAATACAACACCCCCTCACCTTTGCTCTGGCCATTACCAATCTGTCCTCTACGAGTTTTGGTATTTGGTTGTTGTTCTTGTTTTAGATCTCACATATAAAGGAGATATATATACATATACAGATACATATATGGTATCTATTTTCTTAGTCTGACTTATTTCTTGTAGCCTAATGCTTTCCATTTGAGGTATTTAAAATCCTAAAAGATAATGCTGTGAAAGTGCTACACTCAATATGCCAACAAATTTGGAAAACTCAGCAGTGGCCACAGGACTGGAAAAGGTCAGTTTTCATTCCAATCCCAAAGAAAGGCAATGCCAAAGAATGCTCAAACTACCACACAATTGCACTCATCTTGCACGCGAGTAAATTAATGCTCAAAATTCTCCAAGCCAGGCTTCAGCAGTACGTGAAACATAAACTTCTAGATGTTCAAGCTGGCTTTAGAAAAGGCAGAGGAACCAGAGATCAAATTGCCAACATCCGCTGGATCATGGAAAAAGCAAGAGAGTTCCAGAAAAACATCTATTTCTGCTTTATTGAATATGCCAAAGCCTTTGACTGTGTGGATCACAATAAACTGTGGAAAAATCTGAAAGAGATAGGAATACCAGACCATCTGACCTGCCTCTTGAGAAACCTATATGCAGGCCAGGAAGCACCAGTTAGAACTGGACATGGAACAACAGACTGGTTCCAAATAGGAAAAGGAGTACGTCAAGGCTGCATATTGTCGCCCTGTTTATTTAACTTATATGCAGAGTACATCATGAGAAATGCTGGGCTGGAAGAAGCACAAGCTGGAATCAAGATAGCTGGGAGAAATATCAATAATCTCAGATATGCAGATGACACCACCCTTATGGCAGAAAGTGAAGAGGAACTAAAAAGCCTCTTGATGACAGTGAAAGAGGAGAGTGAAAAAGTTGGCTTAAAGCTCGCATTCAGTAATCTAAGATCATGGCATCTGGTCCCATCACTTCATGGCAAACAGAGGGGGAAACAGTGTCAGACTGTATTTTGGGGGGATTCCAAAATCACTGCAGATGGTGATTGCAGCCATGAAATTAAAAGACGCTTACTCCTTGGAAGGAAAGTTATGACCAACCTAGACAGCATATTAAAAAGCAGAGACATTACTTTGCCAACAAAGGTTCGTCTAGTCAAGGCTATGGTTTTCCCAGTGGTCATGTATGGATGTGAGAGTTGGACTGTGAAGAAAGCTGAGTGCCGAAGAATTGATGCTTTTGAACCGTGGTGTTGGAGAAGACTCTTGACAGTCACTTGGACTGCAAGAAGATCCAACCAGTCAATTCTAAAGGAGATCAACCTGGGTGTTCATTGGAAGGAATGATGCTGAAGCTGAAACTCCAATACTTTGGCCACCTCATGCGAAGAGTTGACTCACTGCAAAGGACCCTGATGCTGGAGGGATTGGGGCCAGGAGGAGAAGGGGACGACAGAGGATAAGATGGCTGGATGGCATCACCGACTCGATGGAAATGAGTTTGGGTAAACTCTGAGAGATCGTGATGGACAGGGAAGCCTGGCATGTTCTGATTCATGCGGTTGCAAAGAGTCGGACACAACTGAGTGACTGAAGTGAACTGATGATAAGTGATGCTGGAAACTTTTTATGTACCTCTTAGCCATTGTGGGATTCCTTGGTGGCTCAGATGGTAAAGCATCTGCAGAAACATCGATTCAGATCTTCTGTCAGTTTTAGTAATCAATTTTTTTTTTGCTATTTTGGAGATTAACCCCTTATCACAGGAGTCCCCAACCTCCCCCACCTCAGATCAGCAGCAGCATTAGATTAGAAATAAAGTTCACAAAGTATGTAATGTGCTTGAATCATCCTGAAACCATCCCCCCACACCCAGTCCATGAAAAAATTGTTTTCCACAGATTGATCCCTGGTGCCAAAAAGACTGGTGACCGCTGCCTTATCACATATATCATTTGCAAATATTTTCTCCCATTCAATAGGTTGCCTTTTTATTTTGTTGATAGTTTTACTTTGCCATGCACGAGTCTTTTAGTTTCATGTAGTCCCACCTGTTTATTTTTGCTTTTCTTGCCTTCACTTTGGTGTTAAATACAAAAACTCGCCTCCAAAACTAATGTCAAGGAGTTTACTAATGCCTCTACTTTCTCCTACAACTGCTATGGTTCAAGTCTTTAATCCATTTTGCATTGATTTTGGTGTATGGTGTAAAATAGTGGTCCAATTTCATTGTTTTCCATGTGGACGTCCCATTTCCCCAATACCATTTACTGCAGAGATTGTCTTTTCTCTATTGTATGTTCCTGGCTCCTTTGCCATAAATAAATTGAATTGGATTATTTTTGGGTTCTATTTTCCTCCACTGATCTGTGTGTCTGTTTTTATGCCAATACCACACTGTTCCCGTTAATGTTTCCTACTTTTGTCTCTTCTCAATTGTGATACATTTGGAATCATACAGTATATATAGCCTTCTTAGATTGGCTTCTTTCACTTAGTAAGATGCATTTATATCTTCCCCATATCTTTCTATATTTTGATACCTCATTTCTCTTTAGTGCTGATTAGTATTTCACTGTCTGTTGGGAGCCAAATTAGGCATTACTGACAAAATGGAGGCACGGCCCTAACCCCTCCCTTTGTTCCGCAGGCACGGACCCAGAATGTAGGAGTTAGGCTTTATGATTCTAACTTGTTTTTTCCTTTCCTCGGCTGAGTTGACTGAAAAGAATATTAAGGTGCTTATTGTTTTTGAGAGGAGCATGAGAAGGCACAAAGCCTTCTGCAGCTGTGCTCAGAGAATAATTCATAAAGTTAATCACCGACATTTGTTCAAGGACTTTTAGACTTTTACAAAGTGAGCACGCAGGCCGCAGCTTGAGGCCATGGGAGGGATTGCTATCTGAAGCCTATTTGTGAGGAAAGTATTTATGGCAAAAGAGTTTGCTGAATTTAGGTCTTAGAAATAATTAAAATAGTTAGAAGCTAAAGATTTAAGGAATGTTGTAATGTTAGCATATTCTACTATAGCTTATAGAAATTAGGGGCTTTAGAGATATTATTAGCTAGAAGCCCTTTCTAAGAAATAGTGAGCTTAGGATACTAGGGGCAAACAGGACTTAAAAAGATAAGAAATAAACTGAGGAATGCGGTATGCAGCCCAGACATTAGCATGAGTTACAGTGTATTCACAAGGACACATGAGAAAAAGTAGATAAGAGAATTGCTGAGGCAGAAACTCCTTTTGAGGGGCAACAATGATTTATGGAGACAACAAATCTGGGTCAGTGAAAACTGAAAATATCAAACCTCTGACCTAATGCTTTTGTAAAAGTATAAAAGAAAATCATAAGCTTAAAATAAACAGGCAGTCCAAGAAAACTGAGAGGCTGCCTCAGTCTCTCGCCGACACCACTCACCCCTTCAGGTTAAATCCCTGGCTTCTGGAGCTAGACTCCGACAACTCTCTGATTGTATCACAATTTATTTTAATCTCTATACTTATGGAAGGACACCTTGGGCATTGTGAATAAAGCTGCTACAAACATCTGCATGCAGGTTTTTGTGTTAACGCCCCTGATGACATACAATATGGAGCATCATTTCATATGCTTGTTTGCCATTTGTATATCTTCTTTGATGAGCTCTTAAGGTCTCTGTCCCATTTTAAAACTACATTACTTGTTTTCTTATTGTTAGGTTTTCAGAGTTATTTGTCTATTTTGGATAACAGTCCTTGATCATGTGTCTTCTGCAAATATTTTCTCCCAATCTGTGCCTTGTCTTCTCATTCTTTTAATATTGTCTTTCACAGGGCAGAAATTTTTAATTTTAATCAAATACAGTTTATCAATTACATACCCAAAGTCATCTGAGCTTTTTCCACTGTTCTTTTCTAGAAGCTTTATAACTTGACATTTTACATTTAGGTCTGTGATCCATTTTAAACTAAATTTTATAAACGATGTACAGTGTGTGTCATTTCTCTGCATGTGGATGTCCAGTTGTTTCAGCACCATTTCTTGAAAATACTATCTTTGCTCCATTCTACTGCCTTTTCTTCTTTGCTAAAGATCATTTGATCATGTTTATATGGTTGTATTTCTGGACTTCCTGGTGGTGGTTTAGTATATCCATTTGGGGGGTCCTAACACCACTTGGCAGAGAAAGCAATGGCAACCCACTCCAGTACGCTTGCCTGGAAAATCCCATGGATGGAAGAGCCTGGTAGGCTGCAGTCCATGGGGTTGCTAAGAGTCAGACATGACTGAGAGACTTCACTTTAATGCATTGGAGAAGAAAATGGCAACCCACTCCAGTGTTCTTGCCTGGAGAATCTCAGGGATGGGGGAGCCTGGTGGGCTGCCATCTATGGGGTTGCACAGAGTCGGACAAGACTGAAGCGACTTAGCAGCACTAGCAGCAGCAACACTGCTTGGAGATTAAAGTGTGTGTGTTCAGTCATGTCTGACTCTTTGCAACCCCATGGAATGCTCCTCTGTTCATGGAATTCTTTAGGCAAGAATACTGGAATGGGCTGCCATTCTTGTCTCCAAGGTATCTTCCCAACCCAGGGATCCAACCAATGTCTCCTGCATGGCAGGCAGATTCTTTACCTATTCCCTAGTTTATTCACTGAACTATTTGGCTATTCTTTCACCAATATCATGCTGTCTCAACTACCATTGCTTTATAGGAAGTCTTGAGGTCGAGTAATGTCAGTTTTCCAATTTTATTGTTCTCCTTTAATAGTGTATTCGCTCTTCTGTTTTTTCTTTTTGCCTGTGCTTACCAGTTTTAGAATAATTTTAGCGATATCCACACAATAACTTGCTGTGATTTTTACCATCTGCTTTTGTAATAAAATTTTACTGGAACTGACCCATGACCATTTATTTACATATAGCCTGTTACTGGGTTTATTCTACAAAGTAGGCGAGACAGTGTCCACCAAGACAGCTACCAATCCCTTCCTACTTGATTAAGCTCCATTCAAGTGTCCTGAGTACAAATTATAACACTTTTCCAAAATGAAAGAAGTTTTATTTTATATCAATTGATATATTGATATATTTATTGATAAATTGTATCAATTTACTTTACATCAAATTAATCAATTTACTTTATATCAATTATGCCACCTTGCACAAATAGTATTTATGGTTATTTTAAGCAAGATGCAACCAATGTTTGACTTCTTCTTTCCCAAGTTATTCATCTTTCATAGTTAATAAAATTAATTGGCAGTGGAATTGCACAGCATAGATAATGCATTTTAGCGATGTGTCTTCCACCTTCCCCTGTGACAATTTCAATAGAATACTTTTTGCATGGAACTTCCCAATTTGTGTGTGTTCTACCTATTTATTCTCGCCAGAAGTTTGAGTTTCTTAATCTTATTGTATAGATGAAGACATTAAAGATGTTAAGTGACTTGTGTGATGGTCCATCCATTTTCCCTAGAACATTCAAGTTGATAAGGTGGCTCTTAAGTTTTTGAACAACTTCTAGATAGCCAACCACCTCTTGGTGAATGCCCCAACTTGCAGATATTTCTGTTTTATGTTCTCAACACAGGCAGTTTTGCAGTTTGGATTGTGGTTTTTGTCCCTCATCTCTGATTATCTTTCCTGTCATGCTTGTTCAAAGAAAGGAAGAAGCCATATGAATGCTGTGTATAAATGTTGCTGGGACCTTCTCAGCAATACAAACTCACCGGGAACATAACCCACTTCCAAATGTTACTAGGCAGGTTCTGAACTGATTAACTAGATAGAACATGCTTGGCTCTACTATTTTCAATTATGCATAGGGTCCTTCAGCCTTGAGTCTGGACACATCTAAGAAGGTGATTAGTTGGATACCACAGGAAGTACACACACTGTTGCCCACAACTGCTTCCTAGTCCCCACACAGAGCAGTAGCAAGAGAGGGGGTAAATGCTTTTAGATCAGAGCAGGGTGTGTGGAAGCTTCTGTCACAAGTTGGGACAGTATCCACAGATGAGTAGAAAAACCCGGGAAGAACAAGGAGATTCCAAATCCAGCAGTTCACCAAAAATATGAGTTGATTCTCTCCAATTTCACTAATGACTGGCCAGAGTAGAAGTTGTCCCACCACTTATCTCCCTGGCTTTCTAAATTCACACAGATGAATGTTTAAAAAGGAATCTAAAAACCAATCATTAATTAAAAATCATCAAATGTTTGAAGAAAAACTTGAAAAAAATAAACTATAAAGAAGAAATATCAAACTGAATAAATGAAAGAAAGAGCCCTTATACTCAAAAGATTACACAAGCCAAAAGTCAGAAACATTCTACAAAATAACTGGCTTATGATTCTGAAAAGTGTGAAGGCATGCAAGAGAAGGAGAGACTCAAGAATTACACCAGACTGAAGGAAGCTAACAGTCATGATAACTAACTGTAGCATGAGATTCTAGATTGGGTCCTTTTACTGCATAAGGCATTTGGGGGATAATTGGAAAAAAAATAATTTGAATGGCATCTGAGTATTTGATGGTAGTAATGCATCAAAGTTCATTCCTCAATTTTGCCTGTTGTATTGCAGCTACAGGAGAATTTCCATGTTTTCAGAAATTAGACACTGAAGTATTTCGGCTGAAGAAACATCAGGTCAACAACTTATTCTCATATGGTTCAGAAACTACAAGTTCTTTGCACTATCCTTGTAACTTTTCTGAAACTTTGAAAATATTTCAAAATAAAAATACGTAACAAAAACCTTACTTAAACTCAAAGATAAAGCATTAGTAGAGTAAGACCAAAACTTCAGAATAAATACACTTAATATCCTCAGGCAGTAATATATATATATATATATATATATATATATATATATATATATATATATATATATAAAATCCATAAAAATAAACTAGAGATCATGAAAATGAAAACACTTATTGTTGGAATAAAAAGTCCAATAAATAGAAGAATAGAATAGGCACTGCTGAATAGCAAATTAGAGAGATGGTTAATTGTCAAAGCAATCCTGCCGCAATACAATAGGACCAAGGGAAGACAGAAATCGCAACCAGCTAGTAAAGGAACAAAGAGGAAATTCTCAAAGAAGTAATAGGTAGAAAATATATGAGAAAATAAAATAATAGATAATAAGACATATAACAGATAGGGAAATTCCCAGAATGACCAACACAGGAGTTTGAGCCTTGACTTTTAGAACACAGGCACTGAGACTCAGCTTAAATGCTGTTAAGATGCTGATTTTGGTAGAACGTGTGAACTCACAGCAATAAGGGGCAGAAAAATGAAACATCAGGCAGGGAAAGATGTGAAGAAATGTAATCCTACATGTTTATCACGCAGGCCACTGCTTCCTCATGAGCCACAAAGACTCAGCAGATCATTCACTGAACAGGCTTGTCTAGAGATTTAGAATCTGAAATCATTCCTCAGGTCACTTGGCAGTGTGGAAGAGGGTAGCATTGGTATTTATCTTACAGGCTCTCTTCAACCTCCCATTTCTCATTGGTCAAAGCCCACCCCGAAGAGGCTTCTTCCACACGTAAATGACACGTTATCCAGCCTCTCATCAGCCCCTCAGGAGACTAGCTTCTACACACTGTAGTCTTACTATTTCACTTGAATCAGAAAGTAGAGGTGAGAAGGACCTGGAGAGAGACAAGGAGTGGAGCTTTTCTGGGTTATTTTCCAGGACCTGATTGTTGAAATAGTCTTATAGTTCCTTCTCAACAGCCATTACGTCACCAGGCGAAAGGAGGAGGGTCAAGACCATAGACCCCGCCTGCCCACGGATCCCGCCCACCCACGTGACCTCTTCCTTAACCAATCTCAAGCCCAGGCACTGACCTAGCCCAACGGACGCCATTACCCATCCATCCTAGAGCACGCACCCAGCCACCTGTCATCTGGCCCAGAGCCCGCCTCTGGTCGCCCACATCATCCACCATGGGAAGGCTCCGAGGAGGCCGCTGGCGCTTGCGCCCCCGCCGATGCCGGCCCCGCACACCTGCCGACCGAGCCCCCATTCCCTGGGCCCTGGAGTCGCCCGCCATGATGCCCACACCGCCCTCACAGGTTCGTCAGAACTACCGCCTTGAGTGTGAGGCCGTGCTCAACAGCCACACTGCCCTGGAGTTCCACGCCTCCTTCCAGTGCCTGGCCGTGGCCTTCTACCTCGACCGTGATGATGTGGGCTTGAAGCACTTCTGCCGCTTCTTCCTGCTCCGCTCTCACGAGCACAGCAAGACAGCCGAGAGCCTGATGTTCCTGCAGAACCGGCGTGGGGGCCGCATCTCCTTCCTCGACATCAGAATGCCCGAGACCCAGCAGTGGGAGAGCGCACTCCAGGCCATGCAAGACACCCTGCACCTGGAGAAGAGCGTCAACCAGAGCCTGCTCGACCTGCACAAGCTGGCCACCGACAGCAGCGACGCCCACCTGTGCCACTTCCTGGGGACCGGCTACCTGGACCAGCAGGTCAAGTTCATCAAGGAGCTGGGAGACCATGTCAGCAACCTGAGCAACGTGGGGTCCCCGGAAGGCAGCCTGGCAGAGTACGTCTTTGACAAGCTCACCTTGGGCGACGGCGACAAGGAGGACTGATCCTAGACTGGACTTTCCCCTGAGTCCCGGGTGACTGCCCAAGGTCACCCTGCCTGCCATGAAGTCTGCAGGATTGCCCTTGCAGAAAAACTTCACTGAAGTGTTTTTCTTGCAGTGTTGGCAGTTCTTCACATAAAGTTACTGGTTCTTCAAATAAAGTTAATAGTTGATGCATAAATAAATGTCTCTAATTTTTATGTGCAAATCTCTCACTTTTGAACTTTAAAACAGGTATACAAGAGTCTCTCCAGCTACCCAGGCCCTGTCCACAGGCAGCTTAGGATCTTCACCGATGGAGAGGGAAGGTGTTCCATGGGGCCATGGAAAACACAAAATCATTCCTCCCCTAGTAAAACAATGTTGGGTTGGGGTTGGTCTGAGGCCCTGGTGAGTGCGGATGTCTGAGCAGAGTTAAAGTATAAAAACATGGCCTGAAAATCATAATTGGGGTTGAACTGGGGAAAGAGTGAAGGGGATGGGGTTGGGCAAGTGTTGAAGTGAAGGGAGTTTTCACTTTACGTGAAATGTTACTGCTTAATTCTGGGTAGCAAGATGGGGGGTCCAAAAGTCAGCTTGGCCAAATCCCTCTTTGACAACTTCAAAGTGAAGAGCAGCCCTGGTGAATGGAGGCTAGAATTATCTGGCTTCAGAAGGGATAAACTGCCTATTTTCTGCTCTGTTGCCATCTCATTTCCATGAGCTATGTAATCACTATTACATACGTGATTTCATTTAGGCAATATTCCTGTAGGATGAATGGCATTATCCCTGTTTTATTTTTTTTAATTGATAGGTTTATATGTGGTGTTTGTATGTTTTTTCAGGTGTTCAGACCCTAAGTCCATGTTCTCTGTTGTTTCCAGCCCCAAATGACTTATTTCATACTTGATGCTCACTAAACACATAGGTCTCTTAATCCTCACCTGGCACACTTTAAAGTCAAAATTAGGCTTCCTGAAAGAGTTATCTGTACCTTTTTTCCTTCCCTGGAAGAGTGAATTTATTTGTGTTAAGTTTTAGAAGTAGTAAAACATCCATAAGATTCAGAAATTGAAGTATATAAAAACATTTATTATGAATTATTCATTCTGTCACTGTTCCCAGGCTCCCAATCATCTCTATCCAATGGGTGTTTCTATGGAGAGAGAGGTCCGTGGGGTTTCTTTCTTTGATAGTGATGCTGAAATCACCCAATTCAATGACTTTAATATATTTACAGAGATGTACAACCCATCATCACAACGAATTTTAGAACATTTTCATCACACCCCAGATACTGCATGCCCATTTACAGTCTCTCTGTAATACTATCCCCAGATAGACCCTGGTAAATACTGGTCTAGTTTAGGTCTCTAGACATCTGCCTTTTCAAGACATTTACTATAAATGGAAACATACAATATGCGTTCTTTTCTGTTGGATTTCTTTCATTAGGCATAGTGTTTTTGCAGTTTACCTGTGTTAGATATTGCTACTTCATTCTTTTTTATTGCTGAATAATATTCTACTCCATAGATATGGTACTTCTGTTCATTCACCACTTGGAAGACATTTGAGTTGTTTTACTTTAGGCTTTAGGGAATATTGCTACTGTGAACTTTCACATACATATTTAAAAAGAATGTTTTAACTTCTCTTGGCAAGATACTTTACAACTGAGATTGCAATGGCATACGGTAAACCTATATTTAACTTCATGAGAAACTGCCAATCTAAATAAAAATAAATGTAAACAAGTGGGGCCTAGTTAAAATTAAAAGCTTTTGCACAGCAGAGGAAACTATAAACAAGGTGAAAAGACAACCCTCAGAATGGGAGAAAATAATAGCCAATGAAACAACTGACAAAGGATTAATTTCCAAAATATACAAGCAGCTCATACAACTCAATACCAGAAAAACAAACAATGCAACCAAAAAATGGAAAAAGACCTAAACAGACATTTCTCCAAAGAACACATACAGATGGGTAACAAACACATGAAAAGATGGTCAACACTGCTAATTATTAGAGAAATGCAAATCAAAACTACAATGATGTATCACCTCACACAGGTCAGAATGGCCATCATCAAAATGTCTGCAAGCAATAAATGCTGGAGAAGGTGTGGAGAAAAAGGAACCCTCTTGCACTACTGGTGGGAATGCAAATTGATACAGCCACTATGGAAAATGGTATCAAGATTTCGTTAAAGACTAGGTATAAAACCACCATAAGACCCAGCAATCCCATGCTTAGGCATATACCCTGAGGAAAGAAAGTGAAGTAAAGTCGCTCAGTCATGTCCCACTCTTTGTGACCTCATGGATGGAGGAGCTGGGCAGGCTACAGTCAATGGGATTTTCCAGGCAAGAATATTGGAGCGGTTGCCATTTCCTTCTGCAGGGGATCTTCCCGACCCAGGGATCAAACCTGGTTCTCCCATATGGCAGACATACTCTTAACCATCTGAGCCACTAGGGAATTCCAACAACCCTGAGGAAACCAAAATTGAAAAAGACACATATATCCCATTGTTCATTGCAGCACTATTTACAATAGCTAGAACATGGAAGCAACCTAGATGTCCACTGACAGATGATTGTACAAAGAAGTTGTGGTACATATATACCATGTAATATTACTCAGCCATAAAAAGGAACACATTTGAGTCAGTTCTAATGAGGTGGATGAACCTAGATCCTATTATACAGAGTGAAGTCAGAAAGAGAAAGATAAATATACGAACACATATATATGGAATCTAGAAAGATGGTACCGAACAATTTATGCAGGGCAACAATGGAGAAACTGACACAAAGAATAGACTGATGGACACAGTGAGAGGGGAGGAGAGGGTGAGATGTATGGAGAGAGTAACGGTGAAACTTACATTACCCTATGTAAAACAGATAACCAATGGGAATTTGCTGTATATCTCAGGGAATGCAAACAGGGGCTCTGTATCAATCAAGACGGGTGGGATGGGGAGGGAGATGGGAGATGGGTTCAAGAAGGAGGGGACACAGGTATCCATATGGCTGATTCATGTTGAGGTTTGACAGAAAACAACAAAATTCTGTAAAGCAATTTTCCTTCAATTAAAAATAAATTAAAAAAAAGAAATTGCAATTCTGTTTTCCAAAGTGTCCACATAATTTCTCATTTCCATTAGCAATGTGTGAAGGTCCAATTTCTGTAATGTTTTGGCAATACACAAATCTGCCTATTTACTTTAACTCATAGCCATTCTACTAGGTCTTAAGTAGTACCTTATTGTGATTTTTAAAAAATTTCTCTAATTACTAATGGAGCTGAGTATATCTTTATTTGTTTATTTATAGACAGTAACAAGAACCCATATGAAGAAATAAAGAATATTGTTAAAAGTAACTACATAAATAAATATAAAAGCCACTATTATTGTATATTTCACTGAGAACTCTTCTTTTATCCTCCAGGATGTTTAAAAAGTCATAAATATTTGTCATAAATGTATAGTAATGGGAACACTATATATTTAAGATTTAATTTCTGACAACAACATAAAAGGGGGAATATGGAGCTGTGTAGTGGCATATTTTGTACACTTGAAACTAATTTACTACTAATTCAAAATACATTGCTCTACACTGAAGATATTAAATGCAATCTGCAAGGTAGTCATTTAAAAAGTAAATAAAAAGAAACACAGAAAATCAATGAGAGGGAATCAGAATGGTTCACTACAAAAAATCAAACTTGAAAGAAGTTACCAATAGAGGGAATGAGGAACAAAAATAAGATACACAGAAAATAAAGAGCAGAAGTAAGTCTTCCCTTGTTACTAATTACTTAATTGAAAGGAATGCATGTAAAGCCTTGCTTAGAGGAAAATTTATTACTATAAGAGCCTAAACTTATAAAGAAACATTTCAAATACTACTTTACATCTTAAACTAGATGAACTAGCACAAAGAAGGAAATAAAAAAGTTTAGGATGGAGATATATGAAGTAGAGAATGGGAAAACAAAGTAGCAAATCAATGAAACTGATAGTTCTTTCCTTAAAAATATCAACAACAGTAAAAATCTTTAGGTTATACTAAAGAAGTAAAACAAGGAACTAAAACCTGGAATGAATATGGGGACATTACTACTGATTTTACAAAAAATAAAGTATCTATAAAAATGCGAAGAAAATTGTGTCAAGAAATGTGATAACCTAGTTGAAACAAATTACCAGAAACAAAAACTGCCAAAACTTAAGAAATAATCTGAAAAGACCAATAACAAGTAAAGAGATTGAATCAGTAATAAATACCTTCTCAACAAAGAAAAGTCCAGGATGAATCCTACCTAACCTTTAAAGAAGAAAGTGAAGGGCTGGAAAAAGGTATTTCACACAAATGGAGACCAAAAAAAAGCAAGAGTAGCAATAGTCATAACAGATAAAATAGACTTTAAAATAAAGGCTGTGAAAAGAGATAAAGAAGGACACTACATAATGACCAAAGGATCAATCCAAGAGGAAGATATAACAAGTATAAATAAATATGCACCCAACATAGGAGCACTGCAACATGTAAGACAAATGCTAACAAGTATGAAAGGGGAAATTAACAATAACACAATAATAGTGGGAGACTTTAATACCCGACTTCACCTGTGGATAGATCAGCTAAACAGAAAATTAACAAGGAAACACAAACTTTAAATGACACAATGGACCAGTTAGACATAATTGATATCTACAGGGCATTTCATTACAAAACAGTGAATTTCACCTTTTTCTCAAGTGCACACGGAACCTTCTCCAGGACAGATCAGATCCTGGGCCATAAATCCAGCCTTGCTAAATTCAAAAAATTGAAATCATTCCAATCATCTTTTATGACCACAATGCAGCAAGATTAGCTGTCAATTACAGGGAAAAAAAACTATTAAAAATTCCAACATCTGGAGGCTAAACAACATACTTCTGAATAACCAACAAATCATAGAAGAAATCAAAAAAGAAATAAAAATCTGCATAGAAATGAATGAAAATGAAAATACAGCAACCCAAAATCTATGGGAAACTGTAAAAGCAGTGCTAAGGGGAAGGTTCATAGCAATACAGGCTTACCTCAAGAAACAAGAAAAAAGTCAAATAAATAACCTAACTGTACACCTAAAGCAACTAGAAAAGGAAGAAATGAAGAACCCCAGGGTTAGTAGAAGGAAAGAAATCATAAAAATTAGGGCAGAGATCAATGCAACAGAAACAAAAGACACAGATGTATAGAACAGTCTTTTGGACTCTGAGGGAGAAAGCAAGGGTGGGACAATCTGAAGAGAATAGCATTGAAACATGTATATTATCATATGTGAAACAGATTGCCAGTCCAGGTTGCATGCATGAGACAGGGTGCTCCGGGCTGGTGCACTGGGATGACCCAGAGGGATGGGATGGGCAGGGACATGGGAGGGGGGTTTAGGATGGGGAAGACATGTACACCCATGGCTGATTCATGTCAACATATGGCTAAAACCACTATAATATTGTAAAGTAATTAGCTTCCAATTAAAACAAATAAATTAAAATTTAAAAAAATAAAAAAATAAAGAATACTACTTCTTCCTAAATTCTTAAAAAAAAAAAGGAACACTTCTTGACTTATTCTATAAGACAAGTATTAACTGATACCAAAGTCAGATACTGACATCAAAAGAAAAGTATAGAACAATATCCCCTATGAGTACAGATATAAAACACTCTCAACAGAGTATTGGCAAACTGAATGCAGTGGCATATTAAAAGTATCATATACCTTGGCCAAGTAGAATTTTCCCTAGGAATGCCAGGTTGGTTCCATACACAAAAATCAACTAATCTTATTAACAGAATGATTATAAGAAAAAGCACACAATCATTTCAACAGACACACACAAAAAAATTGGCAAAATCGAATACCATTTCATCATTAAAACATTCCACAAGCTATAAAGAAAAGGGAACTTCCTCAATATGATAAAGGGGCAGTTTTGAAAAACTCAAAGCTAACACCATACTCAAAGGTGAAACAACAAAAGCTTCCCCTTTAAGGTCAGGAAAAAGGAAAGAATGTCAGCTTTTGCTATTTCCATTCAACCAGACATTCTAGCCTTAGCATGTAGGCAAGGAGGAAAAGACATTCTAATTAAAATGGAAGGAGTAAAATTATTCACAGATGATACAACCTTATATAAAGAGAATCCCAAAGGAAAGAAAAAATTAGGAGCAATAAGTTCGGGAAAATGTCAGAGCACAGCTTCAACACACAAAAATAAATTGTACTGTATACCTGATCAACGAATAATCTGAAAATGAAATTAAGAAAACAACTCCACTAAGAGCATCAGAAAGAAGAAAATACTTAAGAATAAGTTTAACCAAGAAGATCCAAGACTTTTACTGTGAAAACCACAAACATTGCTAAAATAATTTCAACTAGATCAATACGAGTGAGAAGACATCTTTTGTTCATTTATGGGAAAATTTAATATTGTAAATATGGTAAAGGCCCCCAAGGAGTTCACAGAGTCAATGTAATTTCACAGATTCAATGTAATTTCTCTCAAAATCCCCCCAAAAATGTATTATAATGAATTTTGGAATATATTCTCTATCCCCCAAATAAACCTTATTTCACTTAGCTAGCATTTCCCAAGGCTATTGGGAAAAGGCTACTGCCTTATTTTTGCAGGAATGAACATGCTGATCTTAAATACATACAAGTGAAAATAAAAAAGGTGATCAAATAGACAATTAAAATTTAAAACTAAAAGACAAACTGCAAATGGGAAAAACATTACAATATGTATCTGTGACAAAGGACTTACATAAGTATGTTTAATTTTATTTGTCAACTTGACTGGACCAAGGGATGCCCAGATATTTGGGCAAATATTATTATGAGTGTGTCCCTGAGGGTGTTTCTGGATAAGATTAACCTTTGAATCAGTAGAATAAATAAAGAAAGCAGAGGGACTTCCCTAATGGTAGTGAGCCTCATCCAATCAATTGAAGGTCTGACTAGAACAAAACGGCTGACCCTTCTTTAAATGAGGGGGGATTTTTCTTTCTTTTGGATTTGAACTGAAACATTACCTTCTACTGGTTATTGAGGTTGCTGACCCTTACACTGGAACTGAGGCCTTTGGACTTGAACTGGAACTATACCATCAGCACTCTTAGGTCTCCAGCTTGACATTGAAGATCATGGGACTTGTCTTTCTCAATATAATTTCATGCCTTTTTCTCAGCACACTGCAGAGCTTTCTTTTGAAAAAATGGATTTACTGTGGTATGATTCATATACCATATACTTTACCCTCTGAATTTATATCCAAGAACTTTTAGTATATCCATAGTTATAAATTTTAGAATATTTTCATTGTCCCCCAAATAAACTCCACTCCGCTTAGCTAGCATTTCCCAACATCCCTACCTGCCCAATCTTAGACTAATTTGCTTTCTGTGTATTATAGATTTGTCTGTTCCGTACATTTCATATGAATGGAACTGTACAATGTGTTCCTTTTTGGCTTCTTTCACTCAGCATGTTTTCAAGGTCCATTCACGTTGCAGAACACATTATTACTTTATTCTTTTTATTAATGAATAATATTCTGTTAGATGGTAATATCACACTTTCTATATCCATTCATCATTTGATGGGCATTTGGATTGCTTCCACTTTAAATAATCTCCCAGTGGTAACAAATTGCCTTGAACTGATGACCACCCCCCCACCACTCCCACCATAAACAAAAACCACATACTTATTCTCTTAGAGGTCCAGAGGCCAGAAGCACCAAAATATGTTCATTCGGCCTAAATCAAGGTGTCAGATATGATATATATCCTCCGGAGGATCCAGGGGAGAATCTTCCTTTCTCCTTCCACTTTCTGTTTGCTGCTAGCTTTCCTTGGTTTCTGCGTACAGCCCTCCAGTCTTTAAGGCCATCATCTTCAAATCTTTGTTCTATCTGCCCATTACATTTTCCTCTCTGAGTGTGAAACCTCTATCTCCCTCATAAGTGGTAGTGTCTGACTGCATTTAGAGTCCACCTAGATAATCCAGCATAATATTCCCATCTCAAGATCTTAAAAGTAACCACATATAAAGACAGTCTTAGTTTCACCATATAAGATTACATTCATGGGTTTAAGAAATTCATATGTAAATATTTTTGGTAGTGTATTTTTCAGCTTACCATAGTTTTTCTTCCCTCTGGCCCCAAAGATTCACATATACCCCACATGCAAAATACGTTCATCCATCCCAACATCCTATTGAATCTTAATCCTTTACAGTGTAAACCAAGCCCCAAATTTCATATAAATATAATTAATGAGTTTAGAAGTCCAAAATCTAATTATTAGCATTATCTAAATCAGAGAGTGAGACTCTGCATATGACCCATCTTAGGACAACATACTTGTCCATCTCTATACCTGTAAAACTAGAAAACAAGTTGTCGTCTAGCTGTGCTTGACTCTTTCGTGACCCCATGGACTGTGTAGTCTACCAGGCTCCTCTGTCCATGGGATTTCCCTGCAAGAATGCTGGAGTGGGTTGCCATTTCCTTCTCCAGGGGATCTTCCCAGACCAAGGATCAAACCTGTGTCTCCTATATTGGCAGGTGGATTCTTTACCATTAAGCCACCAGGGAAGCCCAGAAAACAAGTTATGTCTTTTCAAAAAACAATGCTGGAACAAATCAAGTCTAAGAGCTTTAGCCATTCCTATTCCAAAATGGGGGGAAAAAAACCACACAAGAACAAAGAGGTCACTGATTCCAAGCAATTTCAAAGCCCAGTATGGATATTTCATTAGGCTGCCAGGCCTAGGAGGAATTTTTTGTGGGTCAAGATTTCCCCTTCCGCACTGAAGGCTCCATGCTCTAAGCCCAAGATTCTTCTTTTAAAGCTATTCTTCGTTTGTCTACGGCCATACCACCCTGAACGCGCCCGATCTCGTCTTCGTTTTTCTTAAAGGGTAGCATATGTTTGTATCTGAGTAGTTGTATTAGCCTGTTTCCTGTATAGGATTTGAAAACCTTGTGACATTCCTTTGTTTCATCTTCTCTCTGTTGCACAGGGACAGCCTTGGCTTTCCCTCCATGTGCTTTCGTAACAGTGAATCTCCTAATTTTAGCACCTTTTCCAGTCTGGAGAGGTAAGAATACCTCCAATTTTGTACTTTACCACTAGGCCTGTTGATCCATTTTGAGTTATTTGTTTGTCACTGTAGTACTTATTTCTCAAGTCATAACAAATATAAAAAAATGCAAAGTCATTCTCTATAAAATTCACAAATGAAACTATACATATACAATTCAAAACTATAAACTCAATAAATTACAAATGTCAAGCAATTATGAAATGATTTAACACAATTACATATATCTTCCTTTCTTCTTGCAAACAAATTTATTACAGCAATCTCAATATTTATCTAGAACTGTGTCTCATTCTACAGAAATGGCCACTGAATTAGACTCTATTTTTTGTGACTTGGTAGGCCTTAAATCTTGTGGAATAATTTTTCAATTTGAGAACAAATTCTCCAGCGGCAACTGGTATTGACACAGCTATATATAAACTGAGAGTCAGATAAGGATTTGGAATTGTGTGCAGTATAATAAGCTGCATGATGATGTCCCATCTGTGCTTCTTTACTACATTCATCAGTTTCAATTGTAAATTTTTATTTGGTTGTAGTAATTCATTTCTACAGTTTTCAAAGTATACATGTTATCGGAAACAGAGGTTAGCAAACAATGGCTTACAACCTGAATCTGCCCCACCATCTATTTATGTACAGCCTACAAGCTGAAAATGAATTTTGTATTCTTAAATGACTGGGAAATGTTAAAAGAGCAGTACTGGATGACATGTAAAAATTTGTCTAAAATGCAAATTTCAACAGCCCTAAATACAATTGTATTGGAACACAGCCATGATCATTTGATGACAGCCTGTCATTGGGGTGCTGTTACACCTGGCTATTTTTACACTACAATGGCAGAGTTTTCCTAAGTTCACTTGCCTTATCAGTCTTACAGTTGAAACTGACCCACTAAAAAATCGACATGCCAGGTGGGAAAATTATCAACTTTTAAGGGTCAGACATCTGATTTCATAAGAGCTCACTAACAACTGAAAACTTCATTTAAACTCACACGCTACGGTCAATTTATTTACCACAAAGGAGGCAAGAATATACAATGTAGAAAAGACAGTATCTTCAATATGGGGTTCCAAGGAAAACTGGACAGCTACATATAAAAGAATTACATTAAAACATTCTCTAACATCGTACACAAAAATAAACTTGAAATGGATCAAAGACCTAAATGTAAGACTGGACACTATGTAACTCTTCCAGGAAAACATAGGCAGAACACTCTATGACATAACTCACAGTAATATCTTTTTTGATCCACTTTCTAGAATAATAAAAATCAAAATAAACAAAGAGGACCTAATTAAACTTATAAGCTTCTACAGGGCAAAGGAAATCATCAAAAAATTTTAAAAAGACAGCACACAGAATAGGGGAAAATATTTTCAAATGAAGTGAGCAACAAGAGACTAATCTCCAAAATATACAATCAGCTCATGCAGCTATATGTCAAAAAAAACAAACAAACAATGAGCAGAAGATCTAAATTGACATTTCTTCAAAGAAGATATATAGATGGCCAAAAATCACAAAGCACATGAAAAGGTGCTCAGGTGCTCAACATCACTAAATATCAGATAAACGCAAATCAAAACTACAAGGAGGTAGTTTTGATCATTTTGACCTCATACTGATCAGAATGGCCATCAACAAAAAGTATACACACAATAAATGCTAGAGAGGATATAGAGAGAAGAGAAACCCCCTACACTGTTGGTGGGAATGGAAATGGTATAGCCACTATGGAGAACAGTATGGAAGTTCCTTCAAAACTTACGGTAGGAACTACCATATGATCCAGCAGTCCCACTCCTGAGCATGCATTGGAGAAAGCCATAATCAGAAAGGACACATGCACCTCATTGTTCATTGCAGCTGGACATGGAAGCAACCATATATCCATCAACAGAAGAATGGATAGAGAAGATGTGGTACATTTATACATTGAAATACTGTTGTTGTTTAGTCACTAACTAATGTAAGACTCTTTGTGACCCCATGGACTGTAGCCTGCCAAGACCCTCTGTCCATGGGATTTCCCAGGCATGAATCCTGGAGTAGGATGCCATTTCCTTGTTCAGGGGATCTTCTTCACCCAGGGATTAAACCCATGTCTCCTGCATTGGCAGGCTGATTCTTTAAGGCTGAGCCAACAGAGAAGCCCACAATGAAATATTACTCAGTCAGAAAAAAAGAACAAAATAATGCCATTTTCAGCAACAAAGATGAACCTAGATAAATGTCATATGTTATCATTCATATGTAGAATCTTATTTTTTTTCTTAAAAAATGTACAAATTAACTTATTCTCAAAACAGAAAGAGACTTACATATATAAAAACAAACTTATGGCTACCAAAAGGGAAATGTAGGGGAGAGGGATAAGTCAGGAGATTGGGATGAACATACACATGCTATATACTGCATAAGATAGATAACCAACAAGGCTCTACTATATGGGAACTCTACTCAAAACTCTGTGATAACCTTTATGAGAAAATAATCTAAAAAAGAGTGGATATGTGTATGCATATAAATAAATCATTTTGCTCATCACCTGGAACTAACAAAACATTGTAAGTCAAGTATATTTCAATAAAATTAATTTTAAAAATTTAAAACTGTATTTAAAAACTCTAAAATTGTATCTCCAGTTGGAGACTGCTTCTCTTTCATGTTGCCTCCCTTTTTCCAGAGATCCCAATAGGCAAAAATCATCACTTATCAAGATGTATTGTTGTTTAGTCACTAAGTTATGTCCAACTCTTTGTGACCCCATGGACTGAACCCACCAGGCTCCTCTAGCCACGGGATTTCCCAGGTAAGAATACTGGAGCAGGTGGCCATTTCCTCCTCCAGCGGATATTCCCAACCCAGGGATCAAACCTGCTCATTTTCTGTATCTCCTGTATTGGCAGGAAGGTTTATTTTGGTTTGTTTGTTTTTTGTTTGTTTGTTTGTTTTTACCACTAAGCCCCTAGGGAAGCCTATGAGCATTTACAGTTTTCAATATTCAAAGAGTTTTAACTTCCAATCAGCCCAGCAATGGCAAAGAGCAAGGAAAGCATGTTCCACAAACACTTCCCCCACCCCCAGGTTTTCCTTGTAATATTTATATAATTAGAAGGATATAATATTTTATATCCATGTCATCATACACCCAGAAGCAATTAGCCACAAAGTACAAACTCATTTTTTATGATTCTTTTTCTTCAGCAGAAATTATTCACTCAAACCCCTAACAAGAAATTCAAAAGGTATGGGTTTAACATTACAGATCCTAGAATTTCCCTGGTGGTTCACTAGTTAAGGCTCCAAGTTCCAAATGTAGGCGGCCAGGGTTTGACTCTTCCTTAGGGAACTAGATCCCACATGCTGCAACCAATAAGACTTTGCATGTCACTAGAGATCCTCCATGGCACAACAAAAATCTAAGATCCCCCGTGCTGCAACTAAGACTTCATACAGATAGATGCATAGATAGTTGGATGGATGGACAGATGAATAAATAGATCAATCAACATTAACATTACAGATCTTAGAGATATAGTCTGGAATACACAGAAGGGCAGTACAATTGCCATTAAGAGCTAAGTCAAAGAAATGGCTGGAGTGTCCCCTCCAGCCTTTCTCCCCTCTGTGATTTTTCTAAAGTTTTGCTTCATTCCTGAGAATTGAATGTAACCATTTTCCTGGCATTTGGCAAAGAGAATAATGTAAACATCTAACATTCCAGGCCCACTAAGCTTACCTCTGGAAATATGGGGGCCCTTTCTCCTGCATCCTGGAGGCAATACAAAAACCAAAAGCTTTTTGGACATTTTTTCCTCAGTTAGCCTGCCTGGCTAAAAGCAGTCAGGGGAAGGAGCAAGCCAACTCTCCCGGTGTTGGATCTATTAGTATCAAATTCCATAGTTACCTTTCACCCCTCACTACAGACAGCAGCCCAGATGCTGTTTCATACCGTGGAGACTCCATAGCCACCTAGGTAACAAAGGGCGACAGTGAGTGTCCTTAGCCTACCTGAATTCTCCATGCCATGTATTCCCCAAAGGAGAAGGTCACTGAATAATTGACATACTCTGCCCTCCAATACAAATGAGACTGTACATGAAATAGGCATCCCAGCTCTAGAGCTGATCCATGCTAATTAACCAGGCAAATCAAATGAGCCCTTTATTCCTAAGTTTACATGAAGAAAGGTATGCAAGTAAAAGAGAAGATCATGATGAATAAAACAAACTATTTCTGGAGGAAAACTCACAGATATATAAAACTGAAGAGAATACCATTAAACCTTCAAATAAGGAAACATACTATAGAAGGAAACAATCAGAGCAGGTCTCTCCAACACCCTGTTGGGAATGGCTCCACACAGCAGCAAGTGAGTGGTGGGCACATAAAGCCTCACCTGTATTGACACTCGCTCCCGACTGTTCATATTATCACGTGGGTGCTACCTCCTGTCACATCAGCAGTGGCATTAGATTCTTATAGGAGAACAGACCCTACTGTGAACTGTGCACCTGAAGGATAGAGGTTGTACTCTCCTTAGGAGAATAACCCTGAAACATACTACCCGTCTAATGGAAAAATTGTCCTCCAGGAAACCAGTCCCTAGTGTCAAAAATGTTGGAGGATGCTGAATTAGAGAACAAGAAAAAGTTCTTTCAAATTATTAGTAATGCAAAAATTTAGGCATCAGGTGCTCAGGTCAAAGCATTCCTGCCTCACCCAGGCTTTGATGGAACTTGGACTCAGCGCTCTTGCCCTGCCCACCCGCCCCGCCTACCTGGTGACCTCTTCCTTAAGGGACCCAAAGCCCAGGCGCTCATCCTGCACTAACCGTCACCATTTCCTGTCCATCCCAGAGCCCGTACCCAGCCACCTGCCCCAGGGCCCAGATCCCGCCTCTGGCTGCCGTCATGGGTCACCGTGAGAAGGCTCTGAGAAGGCGGCCAGCACCTCCGCACCCGCTGCTGCCCCCGCCTCACCTCCCTCATCCGAGACGCCTTCTGGATGGTCTTGCTGCCGCCTGCCATGTTGCCCGCAGCGGCCTCGCAGGTGCACTACCACTACTGCCCCGAGTGCGAGGCCATGGTCAACAGCCGCACCACCCTAGAGCTCCACACCTCCTTCCAGTGCCAGGCCAGGGCCTGCTCCCTGCACCAGCACCAGGACATGGCCCTGCAGCACTTCTCAAGCTTCTTCCTGCTCCGCTCCCAGGAGCACAGCGAGACGGCCGAGAGCCTGATGTTCCTGCAGAACCAGCGTGGGGGCCGCATCTCCTTCCTGGACATCAGGATGTCCGAGACCCAAGAGTGGGAGAGGGGCCTCCAAGCCACGCAGGATGCCCTGCACCTGGAGAAGAGCGTCAGCCAGAGCCTGCTTGACCTGCACCACCTGGCCACCGAGAGCAGTGATGCCCACCTATGCCACTTCCTGGCGACGTGCCACTTGGACCAGCAGCTCAAGTTCATCAAGGAGCTGGGGGACCACCTCACCAACGTGCACAAGATGGGGACGCCAGAAGGCTGCCTGGCAGAGTACATCTTTGACAAGCTCACCCTGGGCGCCTGTGACAAGGACTGAGCCTATACTGGACTTTCCCATGAGTTCTGGGTGACTGCCCAAGGTCACCCTGCCTGCCATGCAGACCACAGTGTTGCCCTTGCAGGAAAAGTTCACCCAAGTTTTTTCCTTGCAGTTTTACCAGTTCTTCACATAAAGTTATTTGGTTCCTCAATAAAGGTCTCTGTTTGATTCTTGTGTGCAACTCTCTCATCTTTTGAACTTTAAAACAGGTATCCAGGAGTCTTTCTCAGCTACCCAGGTCTGGTCCATATACAGCTCAGGATCTCTGCAGAGGGATGGAGAAGGGGTTCCTGAGATCCTGGAAAACACAGGACCCCCATGAACAAAGTAGGTGGAGAGGGTGGGGTGGGCCGTCTGAGGCCCTAGTCTATGTGGGTACATGGTAAAATGATATACATAAATATATAAACTAGGCAATGGCACCCCACTCCAGTACTCTTGCCTGGAAAATCCCATGGATGGAGGAGCCTAGTAGGCTGCAGTCCATGGGGTCACTAAGAGTTGGACACGACTGAGCAACTTCACTTTGACTTTTCACTTTCATGCATTGGAGAAGGAAATGGCAACCCACTCCAGTGTTCTTGCCTGGAGTATCCCAGGGACGGGGGAGCCTGGTGGGCTGCCATTTATGGGGTCGCACAGAGTCGGACACGACTGAAGTGACTTAGCAGCAGCAGCAGCAGCAGTACAGCATTCAAAATACTGGTTGTCTTTTAGGGAGAAGTGAAGAATGAGATTGGACAGGGAGTAAAATAAGGGAGTCTTCAACCTTACCTGAAAATTTATAGCTCAATAGATTATGCAAATGTTAAAGTTTGTTGCTTCTGAGTAGCACCCTGGGTCCTAAACAGCTATGGCAGGGTCCGTCATATCATTGGACAACAATGATACTGGTAACTAAGCCATAGGCTGACTTTCCTATAGACACTGGAGTGACATCCTAGCTCACCATGCTAGTCATGCATATTGCCCTTCAAAAACATCCATCATATATGTTGTTGTTCAGTCTGTAAGTTATGTCCAACTTTGTAACTCCACAGACTACAGCACGCCAGGCTTCCCTGTCCTTCACCATCTCCCAGAGTTTGCTCAACTTCATGTCCACTGAGTTGGTGATGCTAACAATCTCTTCCTCTGTCATCCCCTTCTCCTCCTGTCTTCAATCTTTCCAAGCATCAGAGTCGTTTCTAATGAGTTGGCTCTCTGAATCAAGTGGCCAAAGTATTGGAGCTTCAGCTTCAGTCCTTCCATTGAATATTCAGTGTTGATTGCCTTTAGGATTGACTGGTTTGATCGTCTTGCAGTCCAAGGGACTGTCAAGAGTCTTCTCCAGCACCACAGTTCGAAAGCATCAATTCTTTGGCACTCAGCAATTTTTATGGTCCAACTCTCTCTCTCTCTCTCTCTCTCTCTCTCTCTCTCACACACACACACACACACACACACACATTTTTCCCCCTTCCATTGTACCCTTTCTTCCATTAAAGTAATCATACAAGAAAACTCAAACTACCTCAGGAGAAGGGCTGAAAAATATGTGGTCAAGGCTAAGGTCAAATTTTTGTTTTTGAATAAAAAATAAAATAGACTCCCAGAATGTTAAGCCAGTGATTTTGGCTCCTTTAAAGAAAGTAGGTGGGTGAGGGTGAGTTGAGGCTGGGAGACAAGTTAGGAGACATAGCAGCAGGGCAGAGAGACAGTGGTGGCTGGAAATAGAGTGGTCGCTGAGGAAATGAAGAGACCTTCACATGTTCCAAATGGATTTTGGACAAGGAGACATGATTTGCTTAAGGGATAGAGAAGAAAAATGGGAAATGGTGGGAAATAATCTCCATTCTAGTTTTTTGACTTGATTACCTGGATTCAAAGTGTTGCTATTAATTAATCTGGGGACATTAGTGGGGAGATGAAAAGGATGTAGGAAGGCATGTCATGGAAGTTTCAGACGCCTATTAGATGTGCAGGTGGAAATGCCTTGCAGGCAGCCAGAAAACTGAAATTGAAGCTCATGTGGAAATCAAGCACTGCTCTGAGGGGCATTTCTGGGCTAGAGCCTGGTGTGCCCCTCCCACCTCTTGTTTTAAAAAAGCTTACAGCAAATTTAATCAGAGAAACGAGAATATACAGAAACAAATGAAAACAGCCAAGAACAAATAATGGTTTAGCCATTAAAACACCTTCAGTTTTTTCTCAAGGGCTTTATATAATATTCTGAGATATATCCTTTAGTGGCATTGCAGTTACCAAAACCCCACCATGTAGAAAGAGTTAACTACAGGCTGGCCACAAAAAAGTATAACCCAGACCTGCTGAAACCAGAAGGTATATGACTGAGATTACTGAAAACATCACCCTGTTATCTCGCCATTAACAGATCAGAGAATTGAACACAAGGTGATCATGCACCCTGAGACCCTTTGCCTCACACTGTTGTTAAAAACCTTCTGGTGAAAGCAACTGGAGACCCGGGGTCTTCTCAGCATGAGCTGCTGGTTCTCCTTGCCTGGCCTGCAACAAAGGCTGTACTTTCCCTTATACAACCTGTGCCAGTAGATTGGTTTCTTTGTGTTTTGGGGGAGTGAACCCCAGGGTGGTTGAGTAACAAAGTGAGATAACAGAATTTAAAATAAACATAAGGGAGCCAACATTTTCTTGAGAGTGCTGGACTAAAAGGACTGGATAAACCAACTATTGGATAAGGAAACAAACAGAGTCCTGGGTGATTAAGTGAGAGATCACAAAGGTCAGGCCACCTAGGCTTTCTAGTTAGATTTCTTTGATACTGAAGTAGTTTATATGGTATCTAATGTATTATGAGCTCATTTAACCAACCTAGGCTTACTGAACCAGTTCATCTAATTAACAAGTGCTCCCCACTATCTGCGTACAGGAAGCAGCTTATGTGATGCAGGGCTACGTGGGTTGCTCTGTTGTACAGGTCTGTATGGTCAAAGTTATGGTCTTTCCAGTAGTCATGTATGGATGTGAGAGTTGAACCAAAAACAAGGCTGAGTGCTGAAGAATTGATGCTTTTGAACTGTGGTACAGGAGAAGATTCTTGATAGTCCCTTGGACAGCAAAGAGATCAAACCAGTCAATCCTAAAGAAAATCAGTCCCAAATATTCACTGGAAGGACTGATGCTGAAGCTCCAATATTTTGGCTACCTGATGTGAAGAGCTGACTCACTGGAAAAGACCCTGATGCTGGGAAAGACTGAGGGCAAGAAGAAAAGGGGGCAACAGAGGATGAGATGGTTGGATGGTGTTACTGACTCAATGGATATGAGTTTGAGCAAACTCCGGGAGATAGTGAAGGACAGGGAAGCCTGGCCTGCTGCAGGCCACAGGGTTGCAGAGTTGGACATGCCTTAGCAACTGAACAACAATCTCAACAACTTGACAAGTCGAGAGGAAGGGATTCTACATGATAAGGAGGAAAGTCTTCCACATCTTGCTTGTCTCAACAGGATCCATACCTGTCCTCTCTTCTCACAGTCCCATCCCTTCGTCATCTCTCCATCTGCTCATCCAGTGGATTCCGTGCTGAGGGCTCTAAATTCTTGCTACTCAAAGTGAGCTCCCTGACACCAAGAATACTGGCTTCATTTGGGAGTTTGCTAGAAATGCAGATTCCTAGCCAGACCCCAGACCAAGTGAATCAGAATCTGTACTTGAATGGAATCCCTAGTGATTTAGGTACAAGGTGAAGTTTGAGAAGCACTGACCTACAGAATCTCCTCAGGTCTCTCCAGGCTCAACTTCTACTAAAAGTAGCCATATCAAAACAGTTTCTAAGAGAGTAAAAATTCACCGCTATGTACCCTACTCTTCATCACATCACTTGGTGACCAGGAGAAAGGTGTTCATGTCAACTTAACAGCAGGCTCTATTTGCCACTGACTTGGTTCAGTTGGCAATGGTGAGTCAGCTTTGTTTGTTTCAGGTAGTATCAGTGTATTCTAGACTTTGTGGCTCTCAACCACGTATTATTATTATTATTATTATTATTATGCTCCTATTTCTCAGAACTCTTATTTTCCCTGACTCTCATATATGTGTGATGGGTTAACTGATGGATGAAAATAATCATGTCTTTTCAAGGGCACCTCAAATACCCACTCTTAAGATTCTGAGGGAGGCTGGACTTCCAGAATGGTGATGTGAGGAGTGTGGGAAAATCTCATTCATGGAGTTACATAGAGTAAGCTGGTGAAGTTGGAATAGATGATCTGCAGTTCTGCCTGCATATAAGCTGCCTCAGTGAATGCCAAAAATGAGGGCAGATTCCACCTCTGCAATCCATTTATGGAGCTATTCTGAATGGAATCCAGATAACTGCACAAGGCAGAGAGAATCTGGGAGATAGTAAAAGACAGGGAAGCCTGGAGTGTTGCAGTTCATGAGGTTGCAAAGAGTGGGACATGACTCACTGACTGAACAACAAGAGAGGATTAAAATAAAAGCAAATCTTGCTTTATAAAACTTATACAATACACTTGAACACAACATTGTAAATTAACTATACTCCAGTATTTTTCTAAAGTTATACCGGCTCGATTTATATGAACAGTTGATAGGTCATGTAAAAAACAAAAGAAAAATAAGCATCACTGATTATTAGGGATGATGGTTAAGACTGAAAGACAAGGGGATAACCCAATAGGAAGCAACTGTTCATAGCTGGCATCAAATGAGGGTGATGGACACCAGAGTCTGTCTTTGTTTGTTTATTTTTACCATTAGCCTTGAGTTAAAAAGGCAGAAACTGGAATTTCTTATAATTCATTAACATTATTTGACAAAATGTCAGGAATTTTAATAAAGCAAAAGGATGAAGTAAATCATGAACACATTCAAATATGTATATTCCCTCAATATATCCTTCTTTTCACTATCTACTGAAATAATTTTTAAACACTTTGAGTTTATTCCTAATTCACTATTACTTTTTTCAGTCTTGGAAAACTCATTCGGTCATAGATTTAAGATGTTGTGTGTGCTTCCGAGGGAGCCAAATTGACTGCCATAAACTGACCTGATGTGTAGCACTAATACTCATGGCTGTACTGGAATATCCATTTTTTGTTGTTGTTGTTGTTAAGGATAGGCTCCATTTTAAGAAAGAGAAGCAAAATGCACATAGAGAAAAACCAAGTTGAGTTTTCACTGCTCAATTTTTTGAATTCAGTATAAAATACTGTAAGACAAAATAGATGGATAAAAGGTTTCCTTTAAAATAATTTATAAAATACTTTAAACTATTCCATGCTTCCCAATTCTGCAGTCATTTATATTTTAAGTTTGTGGTCTTTTCTAATTTCATTTATTCAATGTTTATTTCTAAGCCCCTCTATAAAATAGAGAGGGAGGAAGAGTTAAACAACAGGAAAAAAAAAGGAATTTTGATATAAAGTAGACATGATTACTTTTTCTTATTTAAAGATTGCTTTCCTCTCACTTTTTGTTTGTTTCTCTCATACACAGTCACCTACATAAGCCAATTACAAACTGTTTTGGGAGTAAGAAAGCAATGACTCACATTTTCCGAAAACAGACACATACTTCCTTTAATATTTTTCTTCCTCTGCCATTAGGAATTCTTTTCTCTCCACCTTGAGACTTAACCTTTAAGATGTCACAGTTTTTATAAACACACACACACACACACCAGGCTCACATTTTGTAGAGCATGATCTCAATAATAATAATAAAAACATGTATAAGACTACTATATTCACCAGGGTTGACTGAAGACATCCGGCTTGCAGGATTTTTTAAATTGTATTTTATTATAATTACTGGAAAAATATCATTTGTCTGGGCCATCTGTGGTGTGGTAAAAATAATCTTGCTTTACAGAAGGAGCTTTTTAATTTGCAAGGATTAAAATAAGTACCTAAGACGTGTATGGTGTAGACAGAGCTGTGTTATGTAATACATGCAGAGGTCTTGAAATGCACTATGAATGTACTTTCCTCTCCCTTTTACTCAACTGATCTCAAGGAACCTGAAGGGATGCCCTTATTGAGGACAGCCCTTCCCTATGTCCAGTTATACTCACTATTGTACGAGAAGATGAGGGAAGTCTTGGGAGATGGAGAGATCATAAATATCAGGCCACCCACGCTTTCTAAGCAGATTTCTTTTGCAATGAAACAGCTCCTATGGTATCTAATGTGTCATGAGCTCATTTAACAAACCGAGGTCTACTCAACCAGTTCACCTAATTAACAGGTGCACTTTACTGTCTCTGTACATGGAGTCAGGTGATCTGAAGGGCACACTCAAGATTCAGGGCTGTTGGGCTGCTCTGTTGTTGGTCTTCTCTCATGGGGAGATGAATGTGTACACCAAGAATAACCCGTGTTCTTTACGATATTCCTAACACTACTTGACAAGTTCAGATAGCTGGACAATTTAATTTCCAGTTAAAGCAATACAAACAGTATAAGAGAGAGTAGCTCATATGAAAACTGAGTTGTGTACTTTGTTGTGATTCCATAAAGGTGAGAGGAAACATCATCAAACTAAAAGTGAGAAGAGCAATGTTAACATTTACAAATAATTCAAAAGAAATCTAGATGGAGGCTATACCCAGGGTGACGCCTTAGTATCCTGAGTTTATTTTCTAATTAAAAATGATCAAACAGATAATCTGAATAGGCCAATATATACTAAGGAAAAAAGGACCAATAGTTAATCACCTTTCAAGACAGAATGCCCCAGGTCTAAATGAGTTCAGAATTCTGCCAGAATTCTAAATGGGATGAGTTCTATCAGGTTTTTAAGAACAGATTGTATCAATGTTTCTACATTCTATTCAAGAAGACAGAAGCTGAGGGAATACTTCCTAACTCATGTTATGAGGGCAGCAGTATCCTAATACCAAAATCAAACAAGGACATTACAAGAAAACAACAAACTAACATCTCTCATGAACATACAGGCAAAAATCCCCAACAAATATTAGCAGATCAAATACAACAACATATTAAAAAGAAATCTTATATGTCAAAACTTATTTTGTGGAGGTAGGCCCTTATACAGTGATAGGCCCAAATCAACTTCAATATTGGAAATGATGTCCTCCACTCTAGAGAAGCAAGTCCATGTCAGATAGAGTTCACATCCGAGCAAATTGCTAACCCTAAAATAGTTCCACAATCACATTTTTTAATGTGAAAAACAGCACACTTATGAAAGGCATATATCAGTATAAACAATGATAATTCAATGAGGGTTTGTGTGTTTGGCACCTAATTTAGAACAGAATATACCCTCAGATATGCAGATGACACCACCCTTATGTCAGAAAGCAAAGAAGAACTAAACAGCCTCTTGATGACTATGAAAGAAGAGAGTGAAACAGCTGGCTAAATCCTCAACATTCAAAAAGTGAAGATCATGGCATCCAGTCCCATCACTTCATGGCAAGTAGATGGGGAAACAATGGAAACAGTGAGAGACTTTATTTTTATTTTGGGGGGCTCCAAAATCACTGCAGATGGTGACTGCAACCATGAAATTAAAAGACGCTTCCTCCTTGGAAGAAAAGCTATGACAAACCTAGACAGTGTATTAAAAAGCAAAGACATTACTTTGCCAATAGAGGTCTGTATAATCAAAAATGGTTTTTCCAATAGTCATGTATACCATAAAGAAGGCTAAGCACCGAAGAATTGATGCTTTTGAACTATGGTGCTGGAGAAGACTCTTGAGAGTCCCTTGGACTGCAAGGAGATCCAACCAGTCCATCCTAAAGATCAGTCCTGGGGGTTCATTGGAAGGACTGATGTTGAAGCTGAAACTCCACTACTTTGACCATCTGATGCGAAGAGCTGACTCATTTGAAAAGACCCTGATGCCAGGAAAGACTGAGGGCAGGAGGAGAAGGGGACAACAGAGGATGAGATGGTTGGATGGCATCACTGAGTCAATGGACATGAGTTTGAGCAGACTCCAAGAGATGATGAAGGACAGGGAAGCCAGGCATGCTGCAATCCATGGGGTCACAAGAATGGGACACGAGGGAGCAATAACAAATTATCAGTACCTCAGAGTCACCTGAACACTCCTGTCTGACCTCCCCTTCCTCTAATCAGTCTAGAATTACTCAGGGTGCAAATGCATATTACTTATTCTCTTGCTCTCACTCTATATGTTTAACACATAAATTATCTGTTTTTCATTTTAGCTCATTTAGTAGTATATGAATATAATACTCCTATAGCATATTTTTCTCTGTGCCTGTTTTTTGAACTTCATACTGATGCATGCAGCTGCTGTACTGCTTTTCTGTTATATAAGATCCCAGTGCATCTTCTTCCAATGAATAAATTAGTCCTTTCTCCCATGGAAGCCCACTTGGGCTGATTCTAGTTTTTGCCTTTAGGAACAATGCTGCTCAGGACATTCTGTAAGCATGGTTTAGTGCTTGCGTGTGAGCATTACATGTAAAATACTGGAACTGTGGGTCATTAACCAGGCTCTTGTTTATTTTATTGAACATACCAAACTGTTTTTCCCCGATGCTGTGTGAAGTTGAGTATGAGTTATTCCAGTCCTTCATGAACACTTGGTATTTTCCAAATGTTTAATTTTTACAGTTTTCTATGAATGTTTAGCATATAGCCTGGCATACTGAAACCAGCAGACTGTCAGAACAGTGATGTTGTAACATCATTCTATTTCTGTTTACTCAGCAGAGCCGTTAAAATTTTGGACTCATTCCATATGTACAGCAGCACAGCTTTCAGCCTAGAAAGTGACAGAGAGTGAGTCTGTGTGGAAATACGAAATAATCAGAGGCTAGTACAGCCTATTGGTGTTCCCTGGTAACTCAGTGGTAAAGAATCCACCTGCCAAGCAGGTGACACAGGTTTGATCCCTGGATCAAGAAGATCCCCTGGAGAAAGGTATGGCAACCCACTCCAGTATTCCTGCCTGGAAAATCCCATGGACCGAGGAACCTGGAGGGCTACAGGCCACGGGGTTGCAGAGTCAGATGCAATTTAGTGACTGAACAACAACGTACAGCATGTTACATTGAATATTCCTACCTGAAGGGACCACTGCCAGCAGACAGCATAAATACACTATTCAAAAGCGGGAATAAGTATTTAGTGACACTGTCCTGGTCAAAGATTGTAGAGAGTGCTTTAATATTATCCTGCACAATTTATTTTTAAGTTTTTTTCTTCCTGATTTACATTCTCACAAAGCTCAATTGTATTAAAACAGCTGGGTGTCTCATAAAATTCAAACATGTTCTTCTCACCTATAGTAATACTTGTAAGGAGAATGTTAAAAGAAGATAATGTGTTTCAGTCTCGTCTGGAAAAATACAAATGTTTCAGTTGAGTCTTTTCAATATGAAATAACTTTTTTGCCACTTATATGTAAAGAAAGGTTGATAAATATGCTACTAACAGTTAAGGCCTCTTCTACAATAATTTATTTCAAAAGTGTATTTATCCCATTCAAGAGACATGTGAATGATCTTTGCAGTGCCCTTTTTCTTTTCCTTTTTTTTAAAATTAATTGATTTGGCTGTGCGGGTCTTAGTTGCAACATTCAATATCTTCAGTTGCAGCATGTGGAATCTAGTTCCTTGACCAGGGATTGAACCTGGGCCCCCTATACTGGGAGTGCAGAGTCTTATCCACTGGATCACCAGGGACATCCCTGTAGGGTCTGTTAATAAATGCTTTAGAACAGGTCCACAGCACATTATTAGAACATGCTTTAAACATGGAGAAGGTAGACAAAAAAAAATTAAGGTTCCTATGAATCTCTTACTGTGTTCTCATTATTCAAGTTTCTTAAATCATTCATACATGTTACCTCAATTTAAAACACATCTTCCATTTCTCATTCAGATTTGCCCTCAAATAGGACTAGAACAAATGTGCAACACTTAATCTGGAGTGACAGCAGGCATAGAACTGTTAGGAGCAGTGGTAACAAAAGTCCTAGAGCAGTATGTGTCACTGAAGCCTAGAATGATCTGGTATTAATTTTAGACAGATTTTAAGTATGAGTTGTAGTACGACCAAGTTTCTGACAGATAATTTTCTGGTCCACCTTTCAAATTAATGTACTGACACTAAAACTTGCCTGGAAATGACTTTCACTTGTCATCGGAGATGTAGAAAATTCCAACCACATGTGGCATTTTCCTCCTCTCGAGATGGAAATTTCATCTAAATTCTGCCACTGCAGATCCTTAAGGATCCATAAGGACCACTTTCAGAAACTGTGATGAGGAGAGACCTGACCCCCTGATCCCTCCTGGGGGTAAGGAGTCATGCAGTTCATGCTCACTTGGGTGCTGTGTGGGGATTTGTTAGAGGTTGGTTCCATCATAGTCACTGGTCACAAATTAGTCCACTGGGTCGCAAAGAGTCCTACACACCTGAAGCAACTGAGCACACATGCGCATGCACTAGGATTTTTATATAGATCATTTTACCAGGCACAGGTACCCAAATACACTAGGGGCTCAGATGGCCCACCCTACCGTCTTACCTAGTTTGTTTATGAGGGGAAGATGGATTTTGTGTTTTCCAGGCTCCCATGGATTACCTTCTCCCTCCCTCTCTGGAGATCCTGAGCTGCATGTGGATGGTGCCTGGGGCCCTGGAGAGATTCTTGGATCCCTGTTTTAAAACTTAAAAGGTGAATCGGAGACTGTTACTGATGCATCAACTAATAACTTTAGTGTTAATACAGGTGAAGCTTTACCTGCTCACTCACTTTCTGCTGTGTTGATCCATTCCTAACAGGCCACAGAACTTCTCTCACCCAAAGTCTCAGAGATTGTCTCCTACATTTTCTTGGGAACTTTCATAGTTTCATTTTTATTTGCTTTATATATGCTCAGTTAATTTTTCTGTACTAAAAGGAATGAGGTAAGGTTTTCCATTTTTTATTTTTTGAAGATGTATTAATATGGTGATTGTTCCAACAGCATTTGCTGAAAAGAATATCTTTCCTTATTGAATGGCCTTTCATCTTTGTCAGAGTTTATAATAGAAAACTCCATCACATTGAGAAACATTCTAGATGAGAATAAAAGAAACTGCAGCACCATGGGTGATTGCAGGTCAGCTGTGAGATGGAAGAGCTACTCTGGGAGCAGCACACGTGTCACCCTGTCCTGTCCTGAGCCTCTTCTACCTATACTGGGCATAAGGACTTGTGCCATTTCATCTCCCCAAACTTGCACGCCAAAGACAGTGAATGAGGTTAAGAAACTTGCAGACCAGTACACAAGGGAAACATCAGGACACAGCTACCTCCAAAGGCAAAACATTTGCCTTCCTATGTCTGAAATAACATCTTTATCTTGACAACAGTGAGGGTCCTTAGCCTACCTGAGTTCTCCATGCCAAGTATTCCCCAAAGGAGAAAGTCACTGAATAATTGACACACTCTGCCCTTCCACACAGAGGAAACTATACCTCTTCTCCCTCCTGCCTTTCATCTGCAGTTTTTTTAGGGACAGTGGCTAAATTCATGAATGTGTACTATATTCAGATGAAACAGGGAAATACATTTTATGCACAGATCTTCCTCAATTTGTCATGGGGTTCTATCCCAATAAATCCTTCATGAATTGAAAATACTCTAAATAAAAAATGTATGCTAAATATCTGACTATCAAAATGAGCATCATAGCTTAGTGTAGGCTTCCTTAAATGCAATCAGAACACCCACGTAGCCTACGGTTGGGGAAAATACTCTAACACAAGGCCTGTTTATACAAAAGTGTTAAATATCTTATGATATTTACTGAACACTAAACTGAAAGTGAAAAACAGAATGCTTGTGCAGGGACAGGGTGCTTTAAGTGCATTGGTTGTTTACCTTCATGATCCTGTTGTAGGAAGGGGGGCCCCCTCCAGGGCCCGAAGAGTGGGCTCCTGTCTAACACTCAGAAAAGAATTGTCCGAGGAGACACGTGCTGACAAAGCAAGTGACTTTATTGGAAGAGGGCACGTGGGCAGAGAGCAGCAGGGTAAGCGGACCCAGGAGAACTGCTCTGCCACATGGCTCGCAGTCTCAGGTTTTGTGTTGATGGAGTTAGTTTCCGGGTTGTCTTTGGTCAATCATTCTGACTCAGAGTCCTTTCTAGTGGTGCACGCATCATTCAGCCAAGATGCATGCTAGCGAGAGGGATTCTGCGAGGTAGATGGACACATGGTGTCTCCTTTTGACCTTTCCCAAACTCTTCTGGTTGGCGATGGCTTATTATTTCCGTGTTCCTTATCAGGACCTCCTGTCATAAAACAACTCATGCAAATGGTTACTAGAGAGCCCGGCCAGGGTGGGCAGTTTCAGTCAGTATGCTTCCCCTAACAATCTTGTGATTGCCTGGAAACCATGGGCCAGCATCACAAGAGAGGACACAGGGCATACTGCTAGCCTAGGAAAGATCCAAATTCAGAATTTCAAGTACAGCTTTTGTTAAGAGGAAGGGTTCATTTTGATTCCATGTTGAATTTGTTTCTATGACTTTAACCCTTGTTTTGGCCATTTGAGTAACTTTTCTCTGTGTGTGCAGCAGTGTGAAGGAAACTTTGGCCATCCTTTACTCTTGATTTCCCTTGCAGAAGACTGATGAACACAGTCACTGGAAAGCAATTTTTATCACCAAGATATAGCTGCATTTTCCTCTTGATTAGCAGCCTTGCTGTAAGTTTTGCAGCAGAAATCATCCAGAAGCATTCAGACAAACATTATCTCTTCTGTGTTAGTTTATTAGAACACAGAACACAGGTCACAGATCATCCATGTTGTGCTGGACAAACATTCTGACATCCCAGGTGGATAAATGACTTGTGAAGCCATCCAATCCATTCTTTCTCTTCACCACTTACTGTCTGCTGTTTCCAATATAGAGCAAATCTAGCCATCCTGTTTCATTATTTACCATGCTACTTTTCCAAATCTGCCCAATCAAAGGCCCCAGGACAAGCAAGCAAGGAGCTGGGCAGGTGAGTCCCAGTGAATACTGTTTTGTTATCTTCCCATTCCCCACCCCCAATCCCTACCTGCTCCTTCCTCTCTTGAATGTTAATCAAATTGAGAGGAAAATTCCTTTGTTTTCTCCTAGTTAGGATATTAGGGAAGAAGATTCTTTGGCCTAAATTAATTCTGCTTATTTGTAAAACAAATAAGAGCTTAGGTTGTTGGAAGGGAATATAACTTCCTGTGAATTCCCATGAAAATTCAAGTTTAAATGGCTCTTTAGAAGTTTTACAAGAGAACAGACCATATATGCAGACAGACACCAATATACTAGAGGAACAGACCAACCTACACTAAAATTAAACTCACATACTCCCAGCTGTTAGGTGAAGGGGAACAGAATATGCCACCCCAAGGTCTGCCTCTTGGGCATAAGGCTTATCTTGAGCTGAGCATATTTAAGGAACAGCAGACACAGGAGAAGCTCTGAAAACATTTGGTAAGACACATACATTTACATTCATAAAGAAAATATCCACTTGCTATGTCTCCCTCTCTATAATAGGAATGGGAGGATGACTAAATGTCTGTAAACTCTTATGTATGGAGAAGGTACCAACTTAAAATTCGCATGATAACCGTAGCTTTGTTTACTGTGTTTTTCCTGATCACCTCCCCTAAGTGTCTCCCCCACCTTCAATATCTTCTGTCTTCAGATGGTATTTAAGGCAGTGACTTTAGCTATTTCAGGAAGTTACGTAGTTTTCCTGAGCATCTCACATGTATACATTGTAGGAGAACAGAGTTTACCACCCCAGAATATGTCTCTTTGGCATATGCTTCAGTCGTGTCCGACTCTGTGCGACCCCATAGATGGCAGCCCACCAGGCTCCCACGTCCCTGGGATTCTCCAGGCAAGAACACTGGAGTGGGTTGCCGTTTCCTTCTCCAATGCCTGAAAGTGAAAAGTGAAAGTGAAGTTGCTCAGTTATGTCCGACTTAGTGACCCCTTAGTGACTGCAGCCTACCTGGCTCCTCCGTCCATGGGATTTTCCAGGCAAGAGTACTGGAGCGGGGTGCCATTGCCTTCTCTGATTCATTACTTTAAGCTGTCCCTTATTTTCAGAAACAGCAAATGGGAGAAACTCTGAAAAACAAGAAGGATTTACCCTTATGTACTGCAGATGGTGATTGCGGCCATGAAATTAAAAGACACTTAATCCTTGGAAGGAAAGTTATGACCAACCTAGATAGCATATTCAAAAGCAGAGACATTACTTTGCCAACAAAGGTCCATCTAGCCAAGGCTATGGTTTTTCCAGTGGTCACGTATGGATGTGAGAGTTGGACTGTGAAGAAAGCTGAGCACCAAAGAATTAATGCTTTTGAACTGTGGGGTTGGAGAAGACTCTTGAGAATCCCTTGGACTGCAAGGAGATCCAACTAGTCCATTCTAAAGGAGATCAGTCCTAGATGTTCATTGGAAGGACTGATGCTAAAGCTGAAACTCCAATATTTGGCCACCTTACACGAAGAGTTGACTCAATGGAAAAGGTTCTGATGCTGGGAGGGATTGGGGGCAGGAGGAGAAGGGGATGACAGAGGATGAGATGGCTGGATGGCGTTACCGACTCGATGGACGTAAGTCTGAGTGAACTCTGGGAGTTGGTGATGGACAGGGAGGCCTGGCATGCTGCGATTCATGGGGTTGCAAAGAGTTGGACATGACTGAGCGATTGAACTCAACTAAACACTGCTCAGTATTTCTAATTTCCTGCAATGTAGTTATGTATCTCTCATAAATTTAAGAGCACAAAAAACACATTTGGGAAATATTGAGAAAAATTTAGAGGGCTTCCCTGGTGGCTCAGTGTTAAAGAATACACCTGCCAATGCAGGAGACATGGGTTCAATCCCTGGTCTGGAAAGATTCCACACGCCACAGAGCAACTAAGCCTGCATGCCACAACTACTGAAGCCGGGGCAACCTCCAGCCCATGCTCTGCAACAAGAAAGCCACTGCAATGAGAAGCCTGCACACCAGAACTAGAGAGCAGCCCCTGCTCGCTAAAACTAGAGAAAAGCCTGCACAGCAATGAAGACCCAGCACAGCCAAAAATTAAAAAAAAATTTAATTAAATTAAAAGAATTTTTAAAAAAGAAAAAAATTAGAGCATTAAATAACTGGATTTTACCCTACATGACTAAATAACCTAACTTTTTTTCTATTGTCTTTACATGTAAAATATTAAATTGAGAATGAAATGATAATGTTCCCATCAAAATATTGCCTTTCTCATTATATCTACTATCTTATCAAATATATATATATATATATATATATATTAAAAAAACCTCATAACATACACTGGACAAAGATTTCTTGGAACACACAAAATTATAAAACAACAAGAAGTTAAAATGACTTCTTAGAGATTTTTTTCTTCATGTAGTTTCAGGAGAACATAGAATATCTTGAGGTCAAAAATGCCAGTGTTATAATTCTTAGACAATAACCCTGATATAATGCCTGAAGATCATTTCTAAGGAATTATACTTGAAATCTTGAGTTAACTTTTTGATTCTCTTTAAGTTTAGCATCCTAAAGCCCATTGGCATAGGCAGTAAAAGTGATTTCTTTCAGAATTAAGATTGGTTTCAACCCTCTGTAGGTAGATCAATATTCTACCAAGTATTTCTGCAAATTTCTGGTACAGAGGGCATTTCTAATGGCCAGTGATGCTTCTGATTTCCTCCTTTCACTGTATTCTTATCTTCTGGCCCATGTCTCAGAATTGCTCCTTCATCTCCAACTTCCTTCTGTGCTTAATATGGTACACAGTGCTCTTCTCTTTGGCCTGAAGCAAGTGCAAATACAGACAGTGTTTAGGCAAAATTCTGCTGAGAAACCTATCTAACTACGAAATAGCAAGTTGTTCCAAGTTCTATGAGATATATTTGTCTCTTAGCACCTTGTCAAGGGAGATTTTCCCCAAAGGGCTTCTTGACATTTTGCTGAGTCATCTCACTGTATTACACTGAACACAATGATGCTTCCCCATACCTATTTCCCCAAAATCTACTTACAGAGATATTCACCTCAACTGCAATAGCAACAACAAAATGCTATCGATATCTTTTCAGTGCCAAGAACTATGAAGACAGAAGCCCTAGAAATAGGAGAAAGTTATTCTTTGCAGATAAAGTAAAGGAATTTTTTGAGGCCATCTAAAGGTGAAATGGGAAAGCAATGATGCATTCATTCTGAGGTATGTTGCCACTGTGCTAAGCTCTCAGGATGTTGTTTTGGATGAAACAGCAAAAGCCCATGCACTTGCGTAATTTATTCTCTAGGGAGACAAGTTATCCTATAAATAGGCACAGTTAACAGCTATGATGAGTGCTGTATAGAGTGTAAGTTTTTGTTAAAGCTACAAAAACTTTAAAAAGTTTAAGTGCAGGGAACCTAATTTCAGTTGAAAACTCAAGGAAGGCCTCTGTGAGACGTAATCATGCACAGCATGTCTTCAAGAATGAGAAGAAGCTGGGCATAGAATGGACAAGGAGGAAGATGGACAAAGGGCCTGAGGTAAGACCTCTGGGTGGTTGAGGGAATGAAAGAAGGCCAGGAGTGAGAAGCACAGGGAGGACGTTAGCAGGATGATGCAGGGCAAGGAGTTTGCAGACGAAGACAGAGGTCAGCTCCTGAAGGATGTGAGATAATATTTTTAGTATAATGGGAAATCCATGAAGCGTTTTGGGGAAAAGGTGACATGATTCAGTTGACATCTTAAGGAGATCACTCGATAGTTTAGGAAGAATAGATCAAAGAACAGCAATGAATGGCAGTCTCATAAATTTAGAAAAGGTTATGAAATTGGGGACAAATTACACATATTAGATATAAGAAAATGGACCTGTTAGGGAAAGAGGTGTCAGATACAATTTTTCTACTGAGAGAAGTGTTTGTTAGGAGCATGAGAATTCTAAAATAAAATTCCTAGAAGACAATGCATATATGAACTTTTTTGAGTAAGTACAGGTATCAACTACCTGAAATACCTTTTTCCATGTAATCATCAAATGGAACATCTAATTCTAATAATCCCATGTATCACAGCCATGTAAGGTCACTCAGAGGCAAGTTCATGGGGGTAAGGCCCAAAACTGTAGGTCTAATCTACACCATCATTGCCTTCACATATCTCCACACAGCTGATTGTGTGACTGCCATGGTGAAGAATATGGTTTCTAAATTTGAAACTATTAATATATCACCCAGAATACTTATTACTAACATGTGTACTAGTCACTGTATAAATTATATAAATCTTCTGTGCAAGGGCCACTGAGATGGCAGACAGACGATATGTGCTGCACTAGTGGCATATAAAACACTGTCAGTACCAACCACTCGGTGACTATGATTAAATATATTATAGATTCAGTAGGTGCTTTTTCATCAAATCTACTCATTTTAAGAAATAAGTGAATAGGTTATACAGATTATAATAAAGAGGAAGTGACAGAGAAGTGCTGTTTACTAAAATTCTTTTTATACATGATAGCAAGTGAAAGTGAAAGTCACTCAGTTGTGTCCAACTCTTTGCGACCCCATGGACTATACAGTCTATGGAATTCTCCAGGCAAGAACACTGGAGTGGGTAGCCATTCCCTTCTCCATGGGATCTTCACAACCCAAGGACTGCACCCAGGTCTCCTGCATTGCAGGCAGATTCTTTACCAATTGAGCTATCAGGGAAGCCCACTAATATTTGATCACAACCATATATATGAATTTTCTTCTAAAGTTACTCAAGCTTAACCAAAGCAACAAGCAAAATTTTAGCTGAAGATTACAGTCTCCCTCAGCTGTGGGATGGATTAATATGGCTAACAGCAGATTATGATCATTTAAGACCTCTTTATGTTGGGGACAATTAAACCATACTAAGAATGTGCTAAGTCACTTCAGTCGTGTCCGACTCTGTGCGACCCCATAGATGGCAGCCCACCAGGCTCTCCCATCCCTGGGATTCTCCAAGCAAGAACACTGGAGTGGGTTGCCATTTCCTTCTCCAATGCATGAAAGTGAAAAGTGAAAGTGAAGTCGCTCAGTCGTGTCTGACTCTTGGCGACCCCATGGACTGCAGCCTACCAGGCTCCTCCGTCCATGGTATTTTCCAGGCAAGAACACTAGAGTGGGTTGCCATTTCCTTCTCCAATACTAAGAATAATCAGCCTAATTACACTAGGAAACTGGGATGGGTGCCTTATGAATAAGGCCAATAAAAAATTTCCTTTAAAGATAAGAGTTGGTACAGAAGAGACTAAATCAGATGACCTTGGCATACAGTGGTCCAAACCTAGTGGAAATTCTTGACTTAAATTGTTACGTATGATCTTACAAGTACAACTCACTATATTACTTGTATCCTGCCTGTTTTTCAAGATTGTTGTTTTTGGTATTACCAAATGTGTGACCAAACCAATGATAATAATAAACAGGTGACTTAAAGAGGCTGATCAGGTATACAGTCCTATTTGAGATCAATGATTGCAATAGTTTAACTCTGGATGTAGGAAGAAGCAACAAGAAGGAATCATTTTCTAGATCGTGAGAGACTAGTAAGACAGGTGGTCCAGAGACTTTTCACTACGGTTAAGGTTACTCAGACTATATAGAATCTGCTGGCAATGCAGAAGACCTGCATTGATCCCTGGGTTGGAATGATCCCCTGAAGAAGGGAATGGCTAACCACTTCAGTATCCTTGCATGGAGAATTCCATGGACAGAGGAACCTGGTGGGCTATAGTCCATGGGGTCACAAAGAGTCAGTCACCACTGAGTGACTAACACTTTCACTTTTTTTTTTCCAGTACAGGAATAGACCACTGAATGGTCTATCAACAAAAATCATCACTTCACCTGGGAATAAGCATTCCTAGAACCATGGGACAAAATGGTCATAAAATGCCTGCCAAACCATGGTCAAATTTATGATCATGAAAGGGACATTCCAACCAAAAATCGTCACTTGCCATGTGGTTCTGTAAGGATTAGGTCATTAGCTACTGTACTTGATGACCTTCAACACACTCCGAAAGGAGTTCAGGGTAGAGATCAGGAAGGAGGCATTCTGCTGCTTACTCCAGGTTGAGTGCTGCACAATTGTTCTAGTCCTACTGGAGGGCAAATCTCAATGAGAAATGGATGTTGCGTTTTTGATTGAGGTAACATCTCCAAGCCAGGATTCAGCAATATGTGAACTGTGAACTCCCTGATGTTCAAGCTGGTTTTAGAAAAGGCAGGGGAACCAGAGATCAAATTGCCAACATCTGCTGCATCATGGAAAAAGCAAGAGAGTTCCAGAAAAACATCTATTTCTGCTTTATTGACTATGCCAAAGCCTTTGACTCTGTGGATCACAATAAACTGTGGAAAATTCTGAAAGAGATGGGAATACCAGACCACCTGACCTGCCTCTTGAGAAACCTGTATGCAGGTCAGGAAGCAAGAGTTAGAACTGGACATGGAACAACAGACTGGTTCCAAATAGGAAAAGGAGTACGTCAAGGCTGTATATTGTCACCCTGTTTATTTAACTTCTATGCAGAGTACATCATGAGAAACGCTGGGCTGGAAGAAGCACAAGCTGGAATCAAGATTGCTTGGAGAAATATCAATAACCTCAGATACGCAGATGACACCACCCTTATGGCAGAAAGTGAAGAGGAACTAAAAAGCTTCTTGATGAAGGTGAAAAGTGGAGAGTGAAAAAGTTGGTTTAAAGCTCAACATTCAGAAAACGAAGATCATGGCATCTGGTCCCATCACTTCATGGGAAATAGATGGGGAAACAGTGGAAACAGGGTCAGACTTTTATCTTTTGGGGCTCCCAAATCACTGCAGATGGTGATTGCAGCCATGAAATTAAAAGACGCTTACTCCTTGGAAGAAAAGTTATGACCAACCTAGATAGCATATTGAAAAGCAGAGACATTACTTTGCCAACAAAGGTCCATCTAGTCAAGGCTATGGTTTTTCCAGTGGTCATGTATGGATGTGACAGTTGGACTGTGAAGAAAGCTGAGTGCCGAAGAATTGATGCTTTTGAACCGTGGTTTTGCAGAAGACTCTTGAGAGTCCCTTGGACTGCAAGGAGATCCAACCAGTCCATTCTGAAGGAGATCAGCCCTTGGTGTTCTTTGGAAGGAATGATGCTAAAGCTGAAACTCCAGTACTTTGGCCACCTCATGCGAAGAGCTGACTCAATGGAAAAGACTCTGATGCTGGGCGAGATTGGGGGCAGGAGGAGAAGGGGATGATAGAGGATGAGATGGCTGGATGGCATCACCAACTCGATGGACATGAGTTTGAGTGAACTCCGGGAGTTGGTGATGGACAGGGAGGCCTGGCGTGCTGCGATTCATGGGGTCGCAGAGTCAGACACGAGTGAGCGATTGAACTGAACTGAACTGAACTGAACATGTATGAATGATTAAAGAAACCTGAATAAGGAGAACACAGATTCTAAGTTAGTCATAGCAGACTTAATTTTGTTTACCTTCTCTACGCTTGAAACATTCTAATAATGTGCTGTGGATCTGTTATAAGGCATTAATAAAGAGACACTGCAAAGATCAATCAGCTGTCTCTTGAATACGATCAAAACACTTTTTGGAATAACTTATTATAGAAAAGTCTTTAAATGTTAGCAGCATATTTATCACAGTTTCTCTACATTAAAGTGGCAATAAAATAGCTACTTAATATTTTAAAAGATCAACTGAAATAAGAATTTTATTTTTTCTTTTCTTTTTTTTTAATTTTATTTTTTTTTCATGCCAGACTGAAACACTCACTTTTCATCTTTTAAAAATTCTACTTACAAGTATTAATACAGATGGGAAGAAAATACTTCAATTTTCTAAGACATCCAGCTGTGTTAGAATACAATAGAGCGCTGTGAGAATATAAGTCAGTTAGAGAAACATTAAATTGGATTTTGCAGGATAATTTCAAAGAACTCGCTACAATCCTTAATTAGGACAGTGTCTCTAAACATTTATACTCGCTCTTGTGTAGAATATTTATGCTGTCATCTGGCAGTGGTCCATTCACTTGGGAATATTCAATGAAACAGGCTGTACTAGCATCAGATAATTTGGTATTTACAAACAGATTCACTCGTTGTCACTTTCCAGGTTGAAAGCAGTGCTGCAAGTGTGGAATGAGGCCAAAATAAGGGCTCTGCTTAGTAACCAGAATTAGGATGATGTTATAACATCACTATTCTGACAGTCTTCTAGTCCCAATATGCCAGGATAGATGCTAAACATTAAAAACAAACAAAAAAAAAAACCACGTGTAAACATTCTGCATCATACCAAGTGTTCAGGAAGGGATGTAATAGCACAAATTATATTTCACATAGTGCCACAGAATCAGACATTGGAGGACACTTTGTTATGTCCCATAAAATGAACAAGAGCCTAGTCGAAGACCCACAGTTCCAGTGTTTAGCACATAATGCTCATCCACAAGCACAAAGTGATGCTTACAACCTGAGCAGCAACCCTCCTAATGGCATAAACTGGAATCAGCCCAAATGACCTTCCATTGGAGAAATGCCCAATTTACTCACTGGAGGAAGATGCACAGGGATGTTATACAACAGAAGAATGAAAGTACAGCAGCTGCATTAATGTATATATGCATACTCAGTTGTTTCAGTCATGTCCGCCTGTTTGCACCTCATGGACAGTAGCCTGCCAGGCTCCTCTGTCCATGGGATTTCCCAGGCAAGAATACTGGAGTGATTTGCCATTTCCCCCTCCACGGGATCTTCCCCCACTCAGGGATCAACACTGCGGTTCCTGCACTGGCAGCAGATTCTTTACCATTTGAGCCAACTGGGAAGCCCACTGCAGCTGCATGCATCAGTATCAAGTTTAAAAAAGCTTCACAGAAAAAGACAGGCTCTATAAATATATATACTACTAAATGAGCTAAAATTGTAACACTGTTTATGTTTACAACATGTAAGGTGAAAGCAAGAGAATAAGTAATATGCATTTGGACTGCATGTATTTCCAGACTGAAGAGAGGAAGGCGAGGTCGGGAGGAGTGTACAGGGAACTCTGAGCTCTAAATTTGGTGCCATGTACATTAGCACTCCTTTAATTTTTAAAAAGCAGAGACATTACTTTGTCAACAAAAGTCTGTATAGTCAAAGCTATGGTGTTCCCAGTAGTCATGTATAGATGTGAGAATTGGGACTATAAAGAAGGCTGGCATAAATCACAACAGGATCCTCTAAGAGCCACCTCCCAGAGTAATGGAAATAAAAGCAAAAATAAACAAATGGGACCTAATTAAAATTAAAAGCTTCTGCACAACAAAGGAAACTATAAGCAAGGTGAAAAGACAGCCTTCAGAATGGGAGAAAATAATAGCAAATGAAGCAACTGACAAACAACTAATTTCAAAAATATACAAGCAACTCCTGCAGCTCAATTCCAGAAAAATAAACGACCCAATCAAAAGCTGGGCCAAAGAACTAAATAGACATTTCTCCAAAGAAGACATACAGATGGCTAACAAACACATGAAAAGATGCTCAACATCACTCATTATCAGAGAAATGCAAATCAAAACCACAATGAGGTACCATTTCATGCCAGTCAGAATGGCTGTGATCCAAAAGTCTACAAGCAATAAATGCTGGAGAGGGTGTGGAGAAAAGGGAACCCTCTTACACTGTTGGTGGGAATGCAAACTAGTACAGCCACTATGGAGAACAGTGTGGAGATTCCTTAAAATATTGCAAATCCCACTGCTGGGCATACACACCGAGGACACCAGAATTGAAAGAGACACGTGTACCCCAATGTTCATCGCAGCACTGTTTATAATAGCCAGGACATGGAAGCAACCTAGATGTCCATCAGCAGATGAATGGATAAGAAAGCAGTGGTACATATACACAATGGAGTATTACTCAGCCATTAAAAAGAATACATTTGAATCAGTTCTAATGAGGTGGATGAAACTGGAGCCTATTATACAGAGTGAAGTAAGCCAGAAAGAAAAACACCAATACAGTATACTAACACATATATATGGAATTTAGAAAGACGGTAACAATAACCCTGTATATGAGTCAGCAAAAGAGACACAGATGTATAGAACAGTCTTTTGGACTCTGTGGGAGAAGGCGAAGGTGGGATGATTTGGAAGAATGGCATTGAAACATGTATATTATCATATGTGAAAAGAATCACCAGTCCAGGTTCGATACATGATACAGGACGCTTGGGGCTGGTATGCTGGGATGACCCAGAGGGGTGGTATGGGGAGGGAGGTGGGAGGGGGGTTCAGGATGGGGAACACATGTACACCCGTGGCAGATTCATGTTGATGTATGGCAAAACCACTACAATATTGTAAAGTAATTAGCCTCCAATTAAAATAAATAAATGTATATTTTAAAAAAAGAAGGCTGAGAGCTAAAGAACTGATACTTTTGAACTATGTTGTTGGAGAAGACTCTTGAGAGTCTCTTGGACAGCAAGGAAATTAAACCAGTCAATCCTAACAAAAATCAACCCTGAATATTCAATGGAGGACTGTTGTTGAAGCTCCAAAACTTTGGACACTTAACTCGAAGAACCGACTCATTGGAAAAGACCCTGATGCTAGGAAAGACAGGGCAGGAGAAGAAGGGGAAGATATCGGATAAGACAGTTGGATGGCATCACCAATTCAGTGGACATGAATTTGAGCAAACTCTGGGAGACAGTAGAGGACAGGGACCTGGTGTGCTCCAGTTCATGGGGTTGCAAAGAGTTGGAAATGAGAGTGACTAAACAAGAACAACAAACAGATATATGTCTTTTATAAGTGTGCTGTTTTTCATTATATAAAATGTGATTGTGAAACAAATTTATTTTAGGGCCAGCAGTTTGCTTAGATGTGAACTGTCTGCAGTGGACTTGTTTCTCTAGACTGAAAGACAACAATTGAAAGGAATTTGGACACACCACTCTGTAAGGGCCTAGCTCCACAAAATAGATTTTGACATGTATTTTTTTTAATACATAGTTATATTGGATCCGCTAATATTTGTTGAGGACTTTTTCCTGTATGTTCATGAAAGATGTTGGTCTGTTGTTTTCTTATAATGTCCCTGTATGATTTTGGCATTAGGATACTGCTGGCCTCTTAGCATGAGTTAGGAAGTATTCCTTCAGCTTCTATCTTCTGGAAGAGATTGAAGAAGCATTAAGACAATCTGTTGATAAATAACATGGTAGAATTCATCAGTGAATCCATTTGAACCAGGGTCATTCTATCTTGAAAGTTGATTAATTATTGATTTATCTTCCTTAATAAAATACTGGCCTATTTAAATTGACTGATTTTTTAAATTAGAAAATAAACTCAAGATACTAAAGAGTCAACTGGATTTAGAGTGCATGTCAATTTCTTTAGATGATTGTAACTGTTACCATTGTTCTTCCCACATGTACTTTGATAATGTTTTCTCTAACTTTTACAGAATCACACCAAGGTACGTAACTTAGTTTTTATATTAGCTACTCTCTTAAACTGTTTGCTTTAACTATTATTTTTAATTATTCAACTATTAGGACATGTCAAGTAGTATGAAGAATATCCTAAGAAAAACAGCTTGTTCTTTGTTTTTTGTTCAGTCTCTAAGTTGTTTGACTTTTTGCAACCCCAAGAACTCCAGGCTTCCCTGTCTTTCACCATCTCCCCGAGTTTGCTCAAACTCATGTCCATTGAGTTAATGATACCATCCAACCATCTCATCCTCTGTCATCCCCTCCTTTTCCTGCTTTCAATCTTTCCTAGCATCAGGGTCTTTTCTAATGAGTCAGCTCTTTGCGTTAGGTGACCAAAGAACTGGAGCTTCAGCTTCACCATCTGTCCTTCCAATAAACATTCAGGATTGATTTCCTTTAGGATTGACTGGTTTGATCTTCTTGCTGTCCAAGTAACACTCAAGACTCTTCTCCAGTATCACAATTTTAAAGCATCAATTCTTTAGCACTCAGCTTTCTTTATGGTCCAACTCCCATATCTGTACATGACTACTGGAAGACCACAGCTTTGACTATATGGACCTATACAATAGAGCACCCCACCAACCCTGCATCTTGAGTGTGTGCTTTACATATGCTGGCTCCCTGTATACGGACAGTGGACAGCACTTGTACATTAGGTGAACTGGTTTGTTCAATGAGCTCATGAAACACTAGATGCCATAGAAGAGGTGGCAAGAATACACAGAACTGTACAAAAAAGATCTTCACGACCCAGATAATCACAATGGTGTGATCACTCACCTAGAGCCAGACATTCTGGAATGTGAAGTCAAGTGGGCCTTAGGAAGCATCACTACGAACAAAGCTAGTGGAGGTGATGGAATTCCAGTTGAGCTGTTTCAAATCCTGAAAGATGATGCTGTGAAAGTGCTGCACTCAATATGCCAGCAAATTTGGAAAACTCAGCAGTGGCCACAGGACTGGAAAAGGTCCGTTTTCGTTCACATCTCAAAGAAAGGCAATGGAAAGAATGCTCAAACTACCGCACAATTGCACTCATCTCACACGGTAGTAAAGTAATGCTCAAAATTTTCCAAGCCAGGTTTCAGCAATATGTGAACTGTGAACTTCCAGATGTTCAAGCTGGTTTTAGAAAAGGCAGAGGAACCAGAGATCAAATTGCCAACATCTACTGGATCACTGAAAAAGTAAGAGAGTTCCAGAAAACCATCTATTTCTGCTTTATTGACTATGCCAAAGCCTTTGACTCTGTGGATCACAATAAATTGTGGAAAATTCAGAAAGAGATGGGAATACCAGACAACCTGACCTGCCTCTTGAGAAACCTATATGCAGCTCAGGAAGCAAGAGTTAGAACTGGACATGGAACAACAGACTGGTTCCAAATAGGAAAAGGAGTATGTCAAGGCTGTATATTGTCACCCTGCTTATTTAACTTCTATGCAGAGTACATCATGAGAAATGCTGGGCTGGAGGAAGCACAATCAGGAATCAAGATTGCCAGGAGAAATATCAATAACCTCAGATACGCAGATGACACCACCCTTATGGCAGAAAGTGAAGAGGAACTAAAGAGCCTCTTGATGAAGGTGATAAGAGGAGAGTGAAAAAGTTGGCTTAAAGCTCAACATTCAGAAAACTAAGATCATGGTATCTGGTCCCAAATAGATGGGAAAACAGTGGAAACAGTGTCAGACTTTATTTTTCTGGGCTCCAAAATCACTGCAGATGGTGACTGCAGCCATGAAATTAAAAGACACTTACGCCTTGGAAGGAAAGTTATGGCCAACCAAGATAGCATATTAAAAAGCAGAGATATTACTTTGTCAACAAAGGACCATCTAGTCAAGGCTATGGTTTCTCCAGCAGTCATGTATGGATGTCAGAGTTGGACCATAAACATGTCTGAGTGTCAAAGAATTGATGCTTTTGAACTGTGGTGTTGGAGAAGACTCCTGAGAGTCCCTTGGACTGCAAGGAGATCCAACCAGTCCATCCTAAAGGAGATCAGTCCTGTGTGTTCATCGGAAGGACTGATGTTAAAGCTGAAACTCCAATACTTTGGCCACCTGATGAGAAGAGCTGACTCATTTGAAAAGATCCTGAGCCTGGGAAAGATTGAGGGCAGGAGGAGAAGAGGATGACAGAGGATAAGATGGCTGGATAGCATCACTGACTCAATGGAAATGAATCTGGGTAGACTCCAGGAGCTGGTGATGGACAGGGAGGCCTAGTGTGCTGCAGTTCATGGGGTCACAAAGAGTCTGACACAACTGAGTGACTGAACTGAACTGAACTGAACTGAAACAGAATGCAAGCCTGGTGTGCATCTTTTTTTTTTTTTTTTTAAAGATCGCAGAGACTGAAAGGTTTAGTCTCAAGTTGGAGAGAAAGGAATTCCTAATCATAGGGGAAGAAAAAGGTTGAATGCGTTGTATGTCTGTTTTCGGAAAATGTGAGTTACTGCTTTCTTATTCCGAAAACACTTTTCTTTTAATATAAAGTTATTTATTTTAATTGGAGGTTAATTACTTTACAATATTGTACTGGTTTTGCCATACATCAACATGAATCCGCCACAGGTATACACGTGTTCCCCATCCTGAATCCCCCTCCCTCGTCCCTCCCTGTAGCCTATATATGAGAGATACAAACAAAATGCAAGAGAAAAAGAATTTCTAAAATAAGAAAAAGTAGTTTTGTCTGCTTTATTTTTAAATGCCTTTTTTTTCTGTTCTTTTCCTTTCCCTCTCTCTTTTCCTTCCCTCTCCTTTTCTCCCTCCTACTCTATTTCACAGAGGGGCTTAGAAGTAAATATTGAATAAATGAAATTAGGAAAGGTAACAAACTTAAAGGAGGAGGAAATGGCAACCCACTCCAGTGTTCTTGCCTGGAGAATCCCAGGGACGGGGAAGCCTGGTGGGCTGCCATCTATGGGGTCACACAGAGTCGGACATGACTGAAGCGACTTAGCAGCAGCAACAAACTTAAAATATATCATAACTGAATGTAGAATTAGGAAACGTGGAATAACTTAAAATATTTTATAAAGTATTTTAAAGGAAATGTTTTACCTATTTATTTGCTATTACAATATTTTAAACTGAACTCAGAAACTTGAGCAGTAAATGAAAACCAAACTTGGATTTCCTGTATGTGCATTTTGCTTCCTTCTCTTAAAATGAAGCCTGTCTGTAGCATTAAAAAAAAAAAAAATCCAGGACACTCACTAGTATTAATTAATCAATTCAGTTTATGGAAGACCATGTGGCCCCCTAGGGGCCACATTCAAAATCTTAAAACATATGGCTAAATCAGTATTCCACAACTGAAACAAAAGTGACGTTGAATTGGTAAAAACATTGAAACCATTAAAAAATTTATTTCAGTAGGTATTGAAGAAAAGATTATATTGAGGGAAATATACATATCTGAATGTGTTCATGATTCACTTCATTTTTGTTTCTTTTCTAAACTTTGTGACATCATGTCAAAAGATGATACTGAGTTATAAGAAATTCTAGCTTTTTTTTTAACTCCAAGCAATAGCTTAAAAAAATGACTCTGCTCTTCAACACTCTGCTTCTATGCCAGCCACGAAAAATTGCTCCCTATAAGGGATATTGCCTTGTCTTTAATTGTCAACTCTAACAATCAATAAAGTTTATGCCTCTTTTATTTTTCACATGACCTACCAAGTTGTCATATAAATCAAGCCTTTATAAATTTAATCTATAACCAACTTTGCTTTTCGCCTTAATACGAAAGACAGGAGTTGCCATCAGCCACTGAGTCCACTGGAACAGCTCTTTTGCAAGACAGAACTGCTGACGCCTGAGGACTATCTCTAGTTGGAATGTCATGGCTGAGTAATATTTCATTGTGTACTCAGCCATTAAAAAGGACGCATTTGAATTGGTTCTAATGAGGTGGATGAAACTGGAGCCTATTATACAGAGTGAAGTAAGCCAGAAAGAAAAACACCAATACAGTTACTAATGCATATACATGGACTTTAGAAAGACGGTAAGATAACCCTATGTGAGAGACAGCAAAAGAGACACAGATGTATAGAATAGTCTTTTGGACTCTGTGGGAGAAGACAAAGGTGGGATGATCTGAGAGAATAGCATTGAACCATGTATATTATCATATGTGAAACAGATCACCAGTCCAGGTTCGATGCATGAGACAGGGTGCTCAGGGCTGGTGCACTGGGATGACCCAGAGGGATGGGATAGGGAGGGAGGTGGGAGGGGGCATTCAGGGTGGGGAACACATGTACACTCATGGGTGATTCATGTCAATGTATGGCAAAAACCACTACGATATTGTAAAGTATTTAGCCTCCAATTAAAAAAAAATGCCATGGAGTCCCATCAGTCTTGTCTAGTTTTCATAGATTTTCTTAAATAAATGCTTTTCACTTTGTTGGATGCCCACCAACAGATCTTTATTGATCAAAGACTTTGAATGAAAATTTCACCAGCTCAAGAGATGCATCTCCAGGAATAAGATTTCCCCAAACTCCTCACATCACCATTCTGGAAGTGCAACCTCCCTCTGAATCTTAAAGGTGGGTGGCTGTTTGAGTTGTTCTTGGAAAGACATTATTATTTATCTTCATCCATCTGTTAGCACATCATAAGAAGCATGAGATACAGGGAAAATCAAAGATATTGGAAGTACAAGCATAAAAAAACAAGGTGCTTGAGGACAACTGAATCTAGAATACACTGATGACAGCTAAAATAACAAAGCTCTTTCGCCATAGTAATAGGGACCTAGATCTGTGTCAAATGGAACTTGCTAATAAGTTGACATGAAATAAACACCTTTGTACTGGTCACCCCAGGTGGCGGTAGTGGTAAAGAACCTGTATGCCAATGCAGGAGACACAAGAGGTGCAGGTTCAATTCCTGCTTTGGGAAAATCCTCTAGAGGAGCACATGGCAACCCACTCCAGTACTCTTGCCTGGAGACTCCCCATGTACAGAGCAGCCTGGCGGGCTACAGTCCACAAAGTCCCACGGGATCAGACACGACTGAGGCATTGTAGCCCACATGCACACTGGTCACCAGGTAATGTGTTGAAAAATAGGGTACAAAATGGTGAATTTTTATTCTCTTACCAGCTGCTGTGGTATGGTTACTTTTAGTAGAAGTTGAGCCTGGAGAGACCTGAGAAGATTCTGCAGATCAGTGCTTCTCAAACTTGACCTTGTACATGAATCACTAGGGATCCAGTTAAAGTACAGATGCTGATACAGTGGTCTGAGGTCTGGCTCGGAACCTACATTTCTAGCAAACTACCAAATCATACCAATATTTCTGGTGTCTAGGGACGTTACTTTGAGTGGCAAAGATTTAGAGCCCTATGGATGGAATCCACTGAATGAGCAGATGGAGAGAGGAGGAAAGGATGGGACTGACAAAGAGTGAAGAGAGGATCAACGTGGATTCTGATGAGACAAGCCAGACATAAAGACTTTTCTCTTTATTATATAGAACCCCTTCCTCATGACTTCGCAAAAGTGTGGTCATTAAGATTAGTAATGAACTATATAATTCAAAATTACATAGTTCTAGGAAAGAATAATCTTTTCAACAAAGGATGGAGGGAAAACTGAATATTCACATGCAAAACAATGGAGCTGGACAAATAAGCTACATCACATAAAAAATTAACTGAAAATGATCCTAACACCTAAATGCAAAAGCCAAATCTGTAAGAATCAGAACATAACATAGGGGAAGTTACATGACAATCATGGCAATAATTTCTTGAATACAATACCAAAAGCTCTAGGAACAAATGGAAAAGTTGATAAATAGGAGTTCATCAAAATCAAAAGCCTTTGCACATCAAAGGACAGTATCCAAAGAGTGAAAAGGCAACCTACTGAATGCAATAGATATTTCCAAATCATGTATCTAATAAGCTACTAATATTGAGAACATATACAGAACACCTAAACTCAACAACAAATATACCCAAGTTAAAAATGGGAAAAGAACTTGAATAGTCATTTCACCAAAGAAAGAAAAACAGCCCATAAGAACATTAAAAAAAATGCTCAACGTCACTAATCATAATTGATATAGATGAAATTACCAGGTACCACATCTCATCCATTAGGATGGTTAGGATACAGAAACAAAATAGGGACTTCCTCAGTGGTCCAGTGGATAAGACTCAGCCTTCCAATGCAGGGGGTGGGGGTTTGATCCTTAGCCCAGGAAGTAAGATCCCATATGCCTTGGGGTGTGGTCAAAAATTAAAATAATAAGTGTAGGTGAGGATATGGAGAAATAGGATCATTGTACATTGCTGGTGTGAGAGAAGAAATGATGTAGTTGCTGCGGAAAACATATCAATTATAAATCTTCAAAATATTAAAAATGGAATTATCATATGATGGAATGATCACACTCTAGCTATATACCCAAAATACGTAAAATCAAGAATTTTATCAGATATTTCTAAGCCACTGTTCAAATAAGCAAGATTCTCAAGAGCTAAAAGGTAGAAACCCAAATGTACACTGACAGGTGAAAGATTTAACAAATGTTACCTAAATGTATCACACGTGCAATAGGATATTTTTCAATCTTAAAAAGAAATTCAGTTCTGATATGTGATACAAGTTGAATATGCCTTGCAAACTATGCCAAGTGGAATAAGCCAAAACATTTTTACAAAACCATTTATTTGAGATACTGGTGGGGGAAATATCTACAGGAGCAAGGGATCAGGGCAGAGTAGGCATGAGCCTTTCCAGCCAGGAGCCAGAGCTGGACCCTGATGTCACCTAGATGCTGACTAAAGACCGTTCCTGCTGAGTGAAGCTTCCAAGAGACAGGGAAGGATGGTGGAGGGGGGATGATCATGTAAGTAGGGCAGCACCATAGCAGAGCTCAGTGTGGGACCAGTGACCAAGGTCTATAGTGGGATCAGCATCACTGCAGCTGCCCACAACCCCATTCCCAGCCAGCCATCCAGCAGACTCACCTTCAGAGTGTGGGGGGGAAGCATGCAGAGCCCCCAGGAAGGGAGACTACTACAAGCAACCATATGCAATAAGACGGACAATCTAGAGGAAATGGACAAATTCTTAGAAAGGTATAATCTCCCAAGACAGAACCATGAAGAAATAGAAACAATTAACAGAACAATCACAAGCACTGAAATTGAAACTGTGATTTAAAAACTGTTGACAAACAAAAGTCCAGGACCAGATGTCTACACTGGTAAATTCTATCAATCATTTAGAGAAGAGTTAACACCTATCCTTCTGAAACTATTTCCAAAAATTGCAAAGGAAGAAACACGCCCAAACTCAATCTATGAGGCCACTATTACTCTGATACCAGAAGCAGACACAGATAGCACACAAATACACAAAAACATTACAGACCAATGTCATGGATGAACATAGATGAAAAATCCTCAACAAAATGTTTGTAATCCAAATCCAAAAATGGTTTAAAAGGATCATATATCATAATCAAGTGGGATTTATCCCAGAGATACAAATTTTTTTCAATATCCATAAATCAATCAGAGTGATACACCACATCAACAAACTGAAGAATAAACCATATGATTACCATAACAGATGCAGAAAAAGCTTTAGATAAAATTCAACACCCATGTATGATTTTTTTAAAAAAAAAAAAAACCTCTCTAGAAAATGGGCAGAGATGGAACTTACCTCAGCATAATATAGGCCATATATGACTAATCCACAGCGAACATTCTCAGTGGTGGAAAGCTGAAAGTATTTCACCTAAGAGAACAAAACAAGGATGCCCACTCTTGTCACTGCTTTTCAACATAGTTATGGAAGTACTAGCCATGACAATCAGAGAAGAAAAAGAAATAAAGACGAATACAAATTGTAAAGGAAGAAGTAAAACTGTCACTGTTTGCAGATGACAAGATACTCTACACAGAAAATCCTAATGATGCAGCCAGAAAACTACGAGAGCTGATCAATGAATTCAGTAAAGTCACAGGATACCAAAGTAAAACACAAAAATCTGTTTCATTTCTATACACTGACAGTGAAAGATTAGAAAGAAAAATTAAGCAATAATCCCATTTACCAATGCATCAAGAAGATTATATAGGAAAAACCTACCTAAAGAAGTAAAAGACCTGTACTATGAAAACTAAGTTGCTGATGAAAGGTATTGAAGATGACACAAACACATGGAAAGATATAGGATGTACTTGGGTTTGAAGAATAAATATTGACAAAATAACTATATTACCCTAGGCAATCTACAAATTCAATGTAATCCCTATTAACTTACCAATAGAATTTTTTCAGATATAGAAAAAAAATCTTAAAATCTGTATGGAAACACAACAGATTCCAAATAGTGAAAGCAATCTTCAGAAAGTAAACTGTGGTGTTAGAGAAGACTCTTGAGAGTCCCTTGGACTGCAAGGAGATCAAACAGGTCCATCCTAAAGAAAATCAGTCCTGAATATTCATTGGAAGGACTGATGCTGAAGCTCCAATACTTTGGCCACTTGATGTGAAGAGCTGACTCATTAGAAAAGACCCTGATGCTGGGAAAGATTGAAGCCAGGAGGAGAAGGTGACAACAGAGGAAGAGATGGTTGGATGGCATCACTGACTCAACGGACATGAATTTGAGCAAGCTCCGGGAGTTGGTGATGGACAGGGAGGCCTGGCATGCTGCAGTCCATGGGGCTGCAAAGAGTCAGAGACTGAGCTACTGAACTGAACTGAATCTTCAGAAAGAAAAATGACACTGATGGACAGGGAGGCCTGGCATGCTGCAGTCCATGGGGCTGCAAAGAGTTCAGTGACTGAGCTACTGAACTGAACTGAATCTTCAGAAAGAAAAATGACACTGGAGGAATCAGGCTCCCTGACTTCAGACTTTACTATAAAGCTATAGTCATCAAAGCACTATGGTACTGGTACAAAAACAGACTTTTCAATGGAATAGGATATAAAGCCTAGAAATAAGTTTACTAATCTATGGTCAATTAATCTATGACAATGGTAGCAAAATACACAATGATGAAATGACAGTATCTTCAACAACTGTGATGGGAAAACTGGACAGTTATGTGTAAACTAATGAAATTAGAACATTTCTAACAACATATACACACACACAAAATAAATTCAAAATGGATTAGATACTTAAATGTAAGGTAGGATACTATAAAATCCATAGAGGAAAACATAGGCAGAACATTCTTTGACATAAATGTTATCAAAATATTTTTTGGACCTAGCCCCTACAGTAATCAAAATAAAAACAAAAATAAACAAATGGAATCTAATAACACATTACTGGCCAGGGGATGTTTGCAGACACTAACACTTGTGGTAATAATAAGTCTCCAATAAACAGTGTGCTAAACTTTAAAGAATTTGCACAGCAAAGGAAACCATAAACAAAATGAAAAGACAACCCATAGAATGGGAGAAAATATTCGCAAACCATGTAACAGACAAGTGATTATTTTTAAAATATATAAACAGCTCATGTACCACAATAAAAAAATACAAGCCACTATAAAATAGGCAGAATATTTATATAAATATTTCTCCAAAGGAGAAATACAAGTGGCAAAAAAACACATGAAAAGATGTTCAACATCACCAACTATTAGAGAAATGCAACTCAAAATGACAATGAGATTATCGTTTCACAGGGGTCAGAATAGCTATCATCAAAACGTCTACAAATAATAAACTCTGGAGAGGGTGTGGAGAAAAGGGAACCCTTCTACGCTGTTTGTGGGAATGTAAAGTGGTACAACCAACATAGAGAATAGTACGGAGAATTCTTTAAAAAACTAAAAACAGAGCTACCACATGATCCAGCAATTCCAGTCTTGGGTGTATATCCAGAGAAAAACACAGTTTGAAAAGATACACACACCCCAATGTTCACTGAAGGACTATTTACAATAGCTAAGATACGGAGGCATCCTAGATGAATGGATAAAGAAAACGTGATACATATATAAAATGGAATATTACTCAGCCATAAAAAGAATGAAATAATGCCATTTGCAGTAACATGGACAGACCATCATACTGAATGAAGTAAGCAGAAAGACAAATATCACATGATATTACTTACTTGTGCAATCTAAAAAAATGATACAAATGACCTTATTAACAAAATAGAAACAGACTCACACACATAGAAAACAAATTTCTGGTTATCAAAGGGGAAAGGTAGCAGGGAGGAGGAATAAATTAGGAAGTTGGGATTAAAATATACATACTACTATATATAAAATAGAGAATTAGCAAGGTCCTACAATATAGCACAAGGAACTCTACCCAAAACTCAGTAATAACCAATATTGGGAAAAGATCTGAAAAAGAATAGATATCTGCAAATGTGCAACCAAATCATTATTTGGTACACCCGAATCTAACACAACATTGTAAACCAACCATATCCCAATATAAAATAAAAATGAAACATTAGAAGATAAAAAGATGTATACTCAAATGAACTTTCTTACAGAACAGGAAGAGACTTACAGACTTAGAAAATAAACTCATGGTTGCTGGGGGTAAGGGATGCTTAAGCACTTTGGGAAGGTCATGTACACACTGTTATATTTAAAATGGATAACCAACAAAAACCTATTGTATAGCACATGGTGATAGACAGGGAGGCCTGGCATGCTGCAGTTCATGAGGTTGCAAAGAGTCAGACAGGACTGAGTGACTGAACTGATGGCACGTAGAAAGACGTGCTGCTGCTGCTAAGTCACTTCAGTCGTGTCTGACTCTTTGCAACCCCATGGACCGCAGCCTACCAGGCTCCTCCGTTCATGGGATTTTCCAGGCAAGAGTATTGGAGTGGGTTGCCATTGCCGTCTCTGTGTACAGATACAAGAGCTGGACAATTAAGGTAGAATGCTGAAGAACTGATGCTTTCGAACTGTGGTGCTGGAGAAGACTCCTGAGAATTCCTTAGAAAGCAAGAACATCAAGCCAGTCAATCCTAAAGGAAATCAACCCTGAATATTCATTGGAAAGACTGATGCTGAAGCTGAAGCTCCAATAATTGGGCTACCTGATGCAAACAGTTGGCTCACTGAAAAAGACCCTAATGCTGGGAAAGTTTGAAGGCAGAAGGAGAAGAGGGTGACAGAGGATGAGATGGTTGGATGACATCACCCATTCAATGGACATGAACTTGAGCAAACTCCAGAAGATGGTGAGGGACAGGGAAGCCAAGCGAGCTCCAGTCCATGGGGTCTCAAAGAGTCTGAAACAACTTAGCGACTGAACAACAGCAACAGTAATAGCACATGGAACTCTGCTCAAGGTAATGTGCCAGAGTGGATAGAAGGGGGGTTTGGGGGAGAATGGGTAAGTGTGTATGTATGGCTGAGTCCCTTCACTGTTCACCTGAAACTACCACAACGTTGTTAATTGGCTCATTGTTAATTGGCTATACACCAATACAAAATGTCTTTGGTATTAAAAAATAACAAATAAAACTTTTAAAAAGATGTATACCTAAGATAATCTGTACAATAAAAAGGAGATACACATATATATCTGTACACACATAAGCACACACACATATATATCTGTGTGTGTATATATATCTACATACACATTTATGGGAATTCTTTTTTTTTCCTCTGTACAAGTAAATATAAATTATAATTCAACTACATAACTCTAAGAAATCTTTATAGTGTGCAGGCATAAATGTAATGCCACCAGAATTTAATTTCCTTTAAAATTAAGGATTTGGGAAACTTCTTAATCTTATCAACTTCTAAAATTTGGAAAGACACATTACAGACATTTCATGATTTTTTTCAAGTCTGTATTTTCCAAAGAAGTTTCATCAAGATTTGTTTCCTTGGACAGTTTGAAATAGAAGAGAGAGTAGATGCGTTAAAAAAAAAGAATAATAATAATGATCAGGATAGTAATGAATTTACATTTTTCTTAGTTATTGAAATGCATATTTCATATGATATGTACATTAATTAAGCATCCAATGGTCAGTCCACAATGACTGTTTCCATGCTTCTACCTCTGTTTTCCTGTGAGTTTTACAGTTTTAGCTCCTACACGTAGGTCCCTGAATCATTTTGAATAAATTTTCATATGATGTAAGGTATGGGTTCAGCTTCATTCTTTGGCAATGTCAGTATCCAGTTTTCTGAGCACCATTTGTTGAAAAGACTGTTTCCCTCAAAACAATCTAGTTTTTTGTTTGTTTGTTTTAGCCTGCACTGTGTGGCATGCAGGATCTTAGTTTCCTGACCAGGGATCAAAACTTGCCCTCTGCATTGTAAGCTCTGAGTCTTAATCACTGGACTGCCAAGAAGTCCCAAAACAATATAGAATTTCCAGATGTTCAAGTTGATTTAGAAAACTCAGAGGAACCAGAGATCAAACTGCCATCATTTGTTGGAACACAGAAAAAGCAAGAGAATTTAAGAAAAACATCTACTTCTGCTTCATTGACTATGCTAAAGCTTTTGACTGTGTAGATCACAGCAAACTGTGGAAAATTCTTAAAGAGATGGGAATACCAGACCACCTGACCTGCCTCTTGAGAAATCTGTATACAGGTCAAAGGGCAAGCCCCAGCAAGATGGTAGGAAGGGTGAATTTGCATTTAGAATCAAACCCCATTCCCACCAGCGATGCTCAGAGGGTTCAAACAAACCTTGTGTGCACCAGGACACAGGGACCCCACAGAAACTGAGACAGAACTGTCTTTCAGTGTCTCCTGTGGAGGTAGAGGTCACCAGTGGACTGCCACGGGGACAGGGGCTCTGGGTGCAGCAGACGTGGTTATGGCACAACCCTCTTGGAGGAGGCTGCCATTAACCACACCATATAGCTGCCAGAACTTACATAAGACTGGGAAATAGACACTTGAAGGGTACAAACAGAACCTTGTGTGCACCAGGACCCAGGAAAAAGGAGCAGTGACCCCACAGGAGACTGACCCAGACTTGCCCAGGAGTCTCCAGTAGAGGCATGGGTCAGTGGTGGTCTGCTGCACGGTTGAGGGCAGTAAGTGTAGCAGTACATGCATGGGATCCTTTGGAGGAGGCTGCCATTACCTCCACTGTAGTTTGAAAGTGAAGTCGCTCAGTCATGTCCGACACTTTGCGACCCCATGAACTGTAGCCTACCAGGCTCCTCCCTCCCTGGGATTCTCCAGGCAAGAGTACTGGAATGGGTTGCCATTTCCCTCTCCAGGGGATCTTCCTGACCCAGGGATCGAACCTGGGCCTCCCGCATTCCAGGTAGATGCTTTTACCTCTGAGACACCAGGGAAGCCACACTACTGTAGTTTGGCCCCAGGTAAATAGTAGAGAGAAAACATAGCTTCACCCATCAACAGAAAATGAGATTAAAGATTTACTGAGCATGGCCCTTCCATCAGTAACAGACGCAGTTTCCCCTTCAGTCAGTCTCCCCCATCAGGAAACTTCCATGAGCCTCTTATCCTTAATCATCAGGGAGCAGACAGACTGAAAACCGCAATCACAGAAAACTAACCAATCTGATCACACGGACCACAGCCTTCTCTAACTCAGTGAAACTATGAACCATGCCATGTAGGGCCACCCAAGATGGACAGGTCATGGTGGAGAGTTTTGACAAAATGTGGTCCACTGGAAAAGGGAATGGCACGCCACTTCAGTATTCTTGCCTTGAAAAACCCATGAACAGTATGACAAGGCAAAAAGATAAGACACTCAAAGATGAACTCCCCAGGTCAGTAGGTGCCAAATATGCTACTGGAGATCAGTGGAGAAATAACATAAGAAAGAATGCAGACATGGAGCCAAAGCAAAAACAACACCCAGTGGTGGATGTGACGGGTGATGGAAGTAAAGTCCGATGCTGTAAAGAGCAATATTGCATAGTGCCAGGAGCCAGCACGGGAGATCCCATCCATGGCAAAGGTCATGAGGAAGAGACCTGACAGGCAAAGGTAGATCAGGACTCAAGGGACTCCCCAACCCCACCCATGACAAGGTATGCAGAAGAGGCCTGATGGGCAAGGCGGATCAGGACTCAAGGGGTCCCCTGGATCTGCTCGAGCATCTACCCCCAAAACCAAAATCTGTCTGTTATACTACACTCTTCTGACATTAACAGGAGCTATTCCCGAGCACCTTTCTCTGAAAAGTTAACTTAGAGCTCCAGTTAATAGTCTCCTGCATATAAAAGGAGTGTCTCAGCTCAAACCTCTCTGCTGGCAGTCTAGCTTGTGTGACAGGTTTATCCACACTCTTACTACTACGCACATGATTGTTCATAACCTCTCAACCATAAACAGCACAGAGAGTCTGGAGTATTTTGAAAGTCTTAGTTAGCATAGGGCTTTTCTAAAGATAAAAATCATGTTGGTGAAGGGCTTTATTGCTGAGTTAATGATTGCCGCCAGGCCTCCATACCCTTAGACACCTGGGAGCATGTTAATCAAAGTAATTGGAATGTAGAAAAAGAAATATAGTAGTTTTGATGTTAGCAATACTAGACTTTTGAGTTAATGAATTTTCTTTTTGTTATAAATCACTGTACTCCTCTTTCTTTGTTATAAATCATTGTATCCTTGCTATGTAAGAACTTAACTTTATCACTATCTTAAGACTAAGCAGATCTTAAGGGAAAACAAGTTTTCTGATTGACTAAACTTTATCAATAGAAAGAAAGATGGGGCCATAAAATGTTAATCAGTCTCCAGACCAGAAGATATTGTAAACAAATGAAAGACCCCTGTAAGAACAAAGGTATGCAAAGAACACTCTGTCTTTAGATAAGGGTCAGAGCAGCTGACACTGTGTGACTCTGCTTCTTACATTTATCTCTATGTACAACTTAAAGTATAAAAGCTTCCCTGAAAAATAAAGAGACGGACCAGTTTCACGAGAGCCTGGTTCCCCTGTGTCATTCTTTCTTTCTTTCTCTCTCTTTCTCTTACTCTCTTTTTCAGGCTGATCCCTTGGAGCACAGGGGCCCTCCGTGTTCACTTATTTGCCTGGGCTTCCAAGACCTGAACAGGAAGGCGCTCTGCATCTTCACTCCCTCGGGAGACTGGGAGGATGCCTGTGGCCTACATGAATGGTGTAAGTTGTCTTGGGGCTTTATTGGCTTCCTCTGTAAACAAGGGAATATCAGCCTCTATTCTATTCCTCTCTCTCTCTTTCCTTATTGCTGACGCCGTTCCTCCTGAGGGAATCCCTGGATCCAACCAAGGCTGGAACCTGGAATGTTAGGTCCATGAATCAAAGCAAATTGGAAGTGGTCAAACAAGAGATGGCAAGAGTGAACGTTAATGTTTTAGGAATCAGCAAAATGAAATGGACTGGAATGGGTGAATTTAACTCAGATCACCTACTACTGTGGGCAAGAATCCCTTAGAAGGAATGGAGTAGCCATCATAGTCAACAAAAGACTCCAAAATTAAGTACTTGGATGCAATCTCGGATGACAGAATGATCTGTTTGTGTCCAAGGCAAACCATTCAATATCACAGCAATCCAAGTCTATGCCCCAACCAGTAATGCTAAAGAAGCTGAAGTTGAATGGTTCTATGAAGACCTACAAAACCTTCTAGAATGAACACCCCAAAGAGATGTCCTTTTCATTATAAAGGACTGGAATGCAAAAGTAGGAAGTCAAGAAACACCCGGAGCAATGTGCAAATTTGGCCTTGGAGTACAGAAAGAATCATGGCAAAGGCTAATAGAGTTTTTCCAAAAGAACACACGGGTCACAGCAAACACCCTCTTCCAAAAACAAAATAGAAGACTCTACACATAGACATCATCAGATGGTCAACACCAAAATCAGACTGATTATATTCTTTTAAGCCAAAGATGGAGAAGCTCTAAACAGTCAGTAAAAACAAGACCAGGAGCTGACTGTGGCTCAGGTCATGAACTCCTTGTTGCCAAATTCAGACTTAAATTGAAGAAAGTGGGGAAAACCACTAGACCATTCAGCTATGACCTAAATAAAATCCCATACGATTATACAGTGGAAGTGAGAAATAGATTTTAGGGACTAGATCTGATAGAGTACCTGAATGAACTACAGATGGAGGTTCGTGACACTACAGGAGACAGGGATCAAGACCATCCCTATGGAACAGAAATGCAAAGAAGCAAAATGGTTGTCTGAGGAGGCCTTACAAATAGCTGTGAAAAGAAGAGAAGCAAAAAACAAAGGAGAAAAGGAGAGATATACCCATTTGAGTGCAGAGTTCCAAAGAATAGCAAGGAGAGATAAGAAAGCCTTCCTCAGTGATCAGTGCAAAGAAATAGAGGAAACCAATAGAATAGGAAAGACTAGAGATCTCTTCAAGAAAACTAGAGATACCAAGGGGACATTTCATGCAAAGATGGGCTTGATAAAGGACAGAAATGGTCTGGACTTAACAGAAGCAGAAGATATTAAGAAGAGGTGGCAAGAATACACAGAAGAACTATACAAAAAAGAGTTCACTCAGATTCATGTCCATCGAGTCAGTGATGCCATCCAGCCATCTCATCCTCTGTTGTCCCCTTCTTCTCCTGCCCCCAATCCCTCCCAGCATCAGGGTCTTTTCCAATGAGTCAACTCTTTGCATGAAGTGGCCAAAGTATTGGAGTTTCAGCTTTAGCATCATTCCTTCCAAAGAAATCCCAGGGCTGATCTCCTTCAGAATGGACTGGTTGGATCTCCTTGCAGTCCAAGGGACTCTCAAGAGTCTTCTCCAACACCACAGTTCAAAAGCATCAGTGTATGTCAAGGATACTTAATAAAACAGAAAATTTCACTTATATCAAACTATCAGCTACTAGATATTCTTTGTAGTCTCACATAAACATCTTTTGACTAATATACAATTTTGAAATAAATGACTATTTTTATTTTTGAAGAAAAATATAGACAATCCCAGGAGCAAGAAAGCTAACTTGTTCATGATTTCACCTACAACTGAAAGAAGAAAAAGAAAGTTGAATTTTAACAAGGCTGAATTTCCCTTTTAGGAAGGTAGTATGTAAAATCCAATTTGTAATGTTTAAATAGAGAAAGCTATTCACTAAAATGTGAAACTTCAGGATGAGCAAATGTAAAAAGCGAGTTTGGGCTCTTTAAGTATAATACATTAGTTTCTCATATGGTTTTGTTCTCTAGTACATTTTGGCGGTGGCAAAATTCTGCGCCACCCCCCTCACTTCGCCATTACATAATCAGCCCTTTTCCATGTAGCTGAATATGGTTAAACAAAATTTTTGGGTATTTCTGTATTCAAGGTGTTAAAATCCATTACTGCCATCACACTTTTTTGAGGCCTGAATTGCCCCAAGTTTGGCCATGTGGAGTCCCTTCAAACTAGTTTTGGTTTTAATTTCCTTAAATTTTGAAATAATTTCTAAATAAATGTTAGACTTACAGAAAAGCTGTAACAATTAATACAGATAGTTCGTGTATAACTTCCATTGAACATGTCCTAATGGAAACACCTTATATAACCATGATGTAAATGATCAAATTCAGAACATTAACAATGATACAAGTAACTAAACTGCAGATCTTAGTGGAATTTTGCTAATCTTCACACTAATGACATTTTTTTCAGTCCACTAGCCAACACAGGTACCCACATTATGTTCAGGTGTTATGTCTTATTCTTTTATGACTGTCCCTCAGTTGTTCTTTTTAATATATTTATTTGGCTGTATGGGGTCTTAGTTGAAGCATGCAGGGTCTCCTTTGTTGTGTCACATGGGATCTTTCCTTGTGGCACACAGACTGTCTAGTTGTAGCACGTGGGCTTAGCTGCTCCATGGCATGTAGGATCTTAGTCCTCTGACCAGGGATTGAACCCATGTCCCTGGCATTGCAAGGCGGATTCTTAACCACTGGACCACCAGGAAAGTCCCTCCTCAGTTGTTCTTTGTACTTCATGATACACATACGTTTTAACAGTACTGATCTAGTATCTTGTAGAATGTTCCCCAGTTTGAATGTTTTGTGTTTCCCTACAATTAGAGTGAGCTCATGCAATTTAATTAGCCCTCAGTACATCATATCATGGATTGATGATGCTGAAGCGTCTTGTTAGAGGTGGTGTTAAACTTGATCACTTGTTTGTGTGGTGCAGGGGTTCAGAACAGGCTTCCTGAAAATATGCCACTTTGGCATGCAAATTATTTTGAGCCACAGGCAATCTAGATGCTACAGGTCCAAGATAAACTTTTACCTTTTCTTTAAATAATTTAAATTGAGGGCAATGCCAAAATAACAGATAATACTGGAAATAACTTTTTATAACCCATTTCTATGGCAGGACAAACATCTAATTACTAAAAATATGTCCTTCTTATTGTGCTGTGACTTACCCTCCTACCCTCTCTGAAATTCCATCCCTTAATCCCATTCCTTAAATCAGGATGGCATGTATACCTCATTCCACCTTTCTGACTCAGAACCATTCATGTAAATTGGGTTTCTGGGTGTGTGACATTCAATTAGATTTTCTTCTGTTAATCTATCTCATGTCAATTTAATTCTTAGACAAGCCAGAATAATCTAGAAGGTTTAGAGGAAAGTTTTCTTCCTCCCTGAAAGTGGTCTCTGCTGAATTTCTCCAACTTAAAGTTACTGCTTTTCCTTTTGTAATTAATAAATGTCTTATGGGCACAGCTTTTGACACTATGCAAATATCTCATTGATTTCCATACTTTCATCCACTAGTTTTACTAACAACCAACAGTTCTTTATGCACCAGTTTTTTTTCTGTGATGTTTGCCTCAAATGATTTTTCTGTTACCTTCATTCCTTCACTTATTAGAATTGCTCTCTAAATTAAAGAAGGGGTAAAATTTCTCCCCCATTTATTTGTTAATTCAATTACTTAGTTGAATTATTTAACTATTACAATTCAACTATGTTCACGTGAACTCTTTTAATCTTGGAGCATCTTGTGAGTCCAGTGTCCTCGAACACGAACTTTGTGACCTAACACTATAAATATGTTAACATCCACCAGGAATGGGCTAACAGTGTAACCGGAGACTAACATTCTAACCACTTTTAAGCCTTTACTAACCATCATGACTTTTTGATTCTTAAAGTACATGGCATAAATACATATACATAATTGTCATTATTCTGCATGATATACATGGCTTTGCAATGTAAGTCATTAAAATGCTGCTTAAAGGGAATAATTGAGGACTTCCCTGGTGCCCACTGGCTAAGACTTTGTGCTCCCATTATAGGGCACCTGGGTTTGATCCCTGATCAGGGAACAAGATCCTGTATGCTGCAACTAAGACCCAGCACAAGCAAATAAATGAATAAATTAATAAAATTGTTTTTAAAAAGAAAGTAATTAATTCCAATTCTTCTGTTTGGTATCACATATGCTACAGACAATTACTTATAATTTTTTCATAATATTCCTAATAAACAGAAACAAAAATAGCGTACTTTCTCAATACAATGCTTTCATGATGACAAAAATGTTTTCCAAGGTAATTTATAGGTGCTGATATTTATAAATTCAATTAAATTGGGATTTGAAGTGAAAATTATGTAGTCCAACTCACAATGCAGCCATTGTTTCAAGCCATCCCTGCTGAATTTCCCTTTAGCAGTTAATAATATTTTAAATGCAAAGGGTGTGGGGCAATAAAATGGTTTGATGAATACATGTATCTCCATTTTTTCTTTCTACCATCTATCTATCTTTAAGAGTTTCTCTAATAATTGTGATTTTTTAAGAAAAGTATAAGAATCTTTCTATTTAAGAAATAACGCGGGGGGGGGTCCTAAGATGGCAGAGGAATTGGATGAGGAGACCACTTTCTCCCCCACAAATTCATCAAAAGAACATTTAAATGCTCAGTAAATTCCACAAAAACAACTTCTGTATGCTGGCAGAGGACATTAGGCATCCAGAAAAGCAGCCCATTGTATTTGAAAGGAGGTAGGAAAAAATATAAAAGACAAAAAAAGAGACAAAAGAGGTAGGGATGGGGCTCTGTCCTGGGAAGGGAGTCTTAAAAAGAGAGAAGTTTCCAAACACCAGGAAACACTCTCATTGCCGAATCTGTGGCAAGCCTTGGAACCACAGAGGGCAACATAAGAGGGAGGAAAAATAAATAAATAATTAAAACCCACAGACTACGAGCCCAACGGTAACTCCCCCAGCAGAGAAGCAGCGCAGATGCCTGCACCCACCACTAGCAAGCAGGGGCTGGGCAGGGAGGTGCAGGCTGCATTGCTTAGAGTAAGGACTGGGCCTGAATGCCCCAAGGGCAATCTGAGGGAACTGATGGGCTAGCAAACCAGACTGTGGGATAGCTACCACGCGAAAAGCCCTAACCTAAGACAGCCCCAGGCCCGCTCACAGAACAAATGACTGAGCCAGAGCTAGCTGGCTGCAGACCATCCCCCTCTGGTGACAGGCAGCCAGAGCCGGAAGGGGGCAATCGCATCCCCAGAGAGACATTATCTACCAAACTGCAAGCAGGCTTCTTTGCTAACTAAGACTTCTTGGGGTTCTGGGTGGTCGACATCCGCCTGACAAGGTGTGCTGGTTGTACACCCAGAAAACCGAGCGGCAGGGAAGGGGAGGCAATAAGTCGCAGCGACCACGTTCGCCAAACACCTCACCAACCTGAGCTGCTCGGACCTGGGAAGGGCGCAAAACGCAGGCCCAACCGAGTCTGCACCTCTGAGGACTACCCGAGTGCCTGAACCTGAGTGGCTTAGACCTGGGAGGTGCATGCAGCCCAGGCCAGCCTTGGACAGTTCCCAGCAAAGCAACCTAGAGCCTGAGCAGTGTGGGCAGGGAGGGCACATGTGCCGTGAGCAGGGGCAGGCCCAGTGTGGCTGAGACACTGCGAGCACGTGCCAGTGTTATTTGTTTGCAGCATCCCTCCTTCCCACAGTGCGACTGAACAAGTGAGCCTAAAAAAGTGATCACTACCGGCCCCTTTGTGTCAGGGCAGAAATCAGACACTGACTGCTACTGCTACTGCTAAGTTGCTTCAGTTGTGTCCGACTCTTAGCGACACCATGGACTGCAGCCTACCAGGCTCCTCCGTCCATGGGATTTTCCAGGCAAGCAGTACTAGGAGTGGGGTCCATTGCCTTCTCCACCAGAACCCGAAGAGACCAGCAAACAGAAGAATCTAAAACAGAGGGAACCACCTTGGAAGTGACAGGTGCAATAGATTAAAACCCTGTAGTTAGTACCAAACTACATAGGAAGGGCCTATAGATCTTGAGAAATAAAAGCTGGACGAGGATCTATCTGAAAATGAACTGATCCACACTGCAGACAACAACATCAGAGAAAGTCTTATCTATATATTTACTATTTTTACTATCATTTCTTTTTTAAATTAAAAAAAAAATTTTGAGTCCTCTATTACTCCTATAATCTTCATTTTATAACCGACTATTACTTTGCAAAAAAAAAAAAGAGATCTGATTTTTTAAAGCAAACTTCATATATATATTTAATAATTTTGTGACTTTCTTTTCCATTTCTTTAATATTGTCTGTTTGAAAATCCAACCTCTACTCTAGATTTTTAATCTTTGCTTTTGGTATTTTGTTATCAATTTTTTACCATTTAAGAACCCAATCTTCACTACCCAGTTTTACCTTGGGAGTGAGATTACTAGCTTGACTGCCTCTCTCCCCTCTTGGACTCTCCTTTTTCTCCACCAGGTGGCTCTGTCTCTATTTCTCCCTCTCCTTCTCTTATCTATCCCAACTCTGTGATATCTCTTGTGTGTTCCAGACTGGTGGAGAACACTTAAGGGAACCGAGTTACTGGCTAGGATTCTGTCTCTCGTCCTATTTCATTCCTCCTCTCTGATCCTCCTGGTCACCCTCTGTTCACTTCTCCCTCTTCCTCTTCTCTGTATAACTCTGTAACATACCTCTGAGCAGGTCCAGACTGATAGAGCGCACATAAGGAAGTGATTACTGGCTAGCTTTGCTCTCTTCCTCTTTTGATTCCACCTGCATCTCATTCCAGTTACACCTCTAACTCCCTCCTCCATCTTCTCTTCCTCCATGTATAACTCAGTGGAAACCTCTATGAGTGTCCCTCACTGTGGAGAAACTTTTCATCTTTAACCTAGATGTTTTATCAATGGTGCTGTATAGATGGAGAAGTCTAGAGACTACTGGTAAAAATAAAACTGAAAACCAGAAGCAGGAGGCTTAAATCCAAAGCCTGAGAACATTAGAGAACTCTTGAATCCAGGGAACATTAATGCAACTAGGAGCCCATCAAATGCCTTCCATACCTACACTGAAATCAAAGCTCCACCCAAGGGCCAACAAGTTCCAAAACAAGACATACCACTGCAAATTCTCCAGACAACACAGGAAACACAGCCCCTGAGCTTCAATATACAGGCTAGCTCCAAAATTATCCAAACCCACTTTGATGTCTCATAACCATTACATGGTCACTCCATTGCACTCCAGAGAGAAGAAATCCCAGCTCCACCCACCAAAACTCCAACACAAGCCTCCCTAACCAGGAAACCTTGACAAGCACTGATAGAACCCCACCCACAAGTGAGGAAGCTCCATAAATAAAGAGAACTCCACAAATTCGCCTAGAATATAAAAGGCCACCCCAAACGCAGCAATATAACCAAGATGAAGAGACAGAGGAATACACAGCAGGTAAAGGAACAGGAGAGTTGCCCACCAAACCAAACAAAAGTGGAAGAATAGGGAATCTACCGGAGAAAGGAATTCCGAATATGATAGTGAAAATGATCCAAAATCTTGATATCAAAATGGAATCACAGATCAAATAGGCCTAGAGACAAGGATTGAGAAGATGCAAGAAAGGTTTAACAAGGACCTAGAAGAAATAAAAAAGAGTCAAATATATAATGAATAATGCAATAAATGAGATCAGAAACACTCTGGAGGCAACAATAGTAGAATAACGGAGGCAGAAGATAGGATTAGTGAAATAGAAGATAGAATGGTAGAAATAAATGAATCAGAGAGGAAACAAGAAAAACGAATTAAAAGAAATGAGGACAATCTCAGAAGACCTCCAGGACAATATGAAATGCTCACAACATTCGAATTATAGGAGTCCCAGAAGAAGAAGACAGAAAGAAAGATCATGAGAAAATCCTTGAGGAGATAATAGTTGAAAACTTCCTTAAATGGGGAAGGAAATAATCACCCAAGTCCAAGAAACACAGAGAGTTCCAAATAGGATAAACCCAAGGCGAAACACCCCAAGACACATATTAATCAAATTAACAAAGATCAAACACAAAGAACAAATATTAAAAGCAGCCAGGGGAAAAACAACAAATAACACACAAGGGGATTCCCATTAGGATAACAGCTGATCTTTCAATAGAAACTCTTCAGGCCAGGAGGGAATGGCAAGACATACTTAAAGTGATGAAAGACAATAACCTACAGCCCAGATTACTGTACCCAGCAAGGATCTCATTCAAATATGAAGGAGAAACAAAAGCTTTACAGACAAGCAAAAGCTGAGAGAATTCAGCACCACCAAACCAGCTCTCCAACAAATTCTAAAGGATATTCTCTAGACAGGAAACACGAAAAGGGTGTAATAAACCCGAACCCAAAACAATAAAAGTAAATGGTAACGGGATCATACTTATCAATAATTACCTTAAAACGTAAATGGGTTGAACGCCCCAACCGAAAAGACAAAGACTGGCCGAATGGATACAAAAACAAGACCCCTCTATATAGCTGCTTACAAGAGACCCACCTCAAAACAAGGGACACATACAGACTGAAAGTGAAGGGCTGGAAAAAGATATATCCCACGCAAATAGAGACCAAAAGAAAGCAGGAGTGGCAATACTCATATCCAATAAAATAGACTTTAAAACAAAGGCTGTGAAAAGAGACAAAGAAGGCCACTACATAATGATCAAAGAACAATCCAAGAAGAAGATATAACAATTATAAATATATATGCCCCCAATATAGGAGCACCGCAATATGTAAGACAAATGCTAACAAGTATGAAAGGGGAAATCAACAATAACACAATAATAGTGGGAGACTTTAATACCCCACTCACACCTATGGACAGATCAACTAAACAGAAAATTAACAAAGAAACGCAAACTTTAAATGATACATTAGATCAGTTAGACCTAATTGATATCTATAGGACATTTCACCCCAAAACAATGAATTTCACCTTTTTTTTCAAGTGCTCCATGGAACCTTCTCCAGGATAGATCACATCCTGGGCCATAAATCTAAACTTGATAAATTCAAAAATATCGAAATCATTCCAAGCATCTTTTCTGACCATAATGCATTAAGATTAGATCTCAATTACAGGAGAAAAACTATTAAAAATTCCAACATATGGAGGTTGAACAACACACTTCTGAATAACCAACAAATCACAGAAGAAATCAAAAAAGAAATCAAAATATGCATAGAAAATAATGAAAATGAAAACACAACAACCCAAAACCTGTGGGACACTATAAAAGCAGTGCTAAGAGGAAAGTTCATAGCAATACAGGCATACCTCAAGAAACAAGAAAAAAGTCAAATAAATAACCTAACTCTGCAACTAAAGCAACTAGAAAAGGAAGAGTTGGAGAACCCCAGAGTTAGTAGAAGGAAAGAAATCTTAAAAATTAGGGCAGAAATAAATGCAAAAGAAACAAAAGAGACCATAGAAAAAATCAACAAAGCCAAAAGCTGGTTCTTTGAAAGGATAAATAAAATTGACAAACCATTAGCCAGACTCATCAAGAAGCAAAGTGAGAAAAATCAAATCAATAAAATTAGAAATGAAAATGGAGAGATCACAACAGACAACACAGAAATACAAAGGATCATAAGAGACTACTATCAGCAGTTGTATGCCAATAAATTGGACAACGTGGAAGAAATGGACAAATTCTTAGAAAAGTACAATTTTCCAAAAACTGAACCAGGAAGAAATAGAAAATCTTAACAGACCCATCACAAGCACAGAAATTGAAACGGTAATCAGAAATCTTCCAGCAAACAAAAGCCCAGGTCCAGATGGCTTCACAGCTGAATTCTACCAAAAATTTCGAGAAGAGCTAACACCTATCCTCCTCAAACTCTTCCAGAAAATTGCAGAGGAAGGTGAACTTCCAAACTCATTCTATGAGGCCACCATCACCCTAATACCAAAACCTGACAAAGATGTCACAAAAAAGGAAAACTACAGGCCAATATCACTGATGAACATAGATGCAAAAATCCTCAACAAAATTCTAGCAATCAGAATCCAACAACACATTAAAAAGATCATACACCATGACCAAGTGGGCTTTATCCCAGGGATGCAAGGATTCTTCAATATCCTCAAATCAATCAATGTAATTCACCACATTAACAAATTGAAAAATAAAAACCATATGATTATCTCAATAGATGCAGAGAAGGCCTTTGACAAAATTCAACACCCATTTATGATAAAAACTCTCCAGAGAGCAGGAATAGAAGGAACATACCTCAACATAATAAAAGCTATATATGACAAACCCACAGCAAACATTATCCTCAATGGTGAAAAATTGAAAGCATTTCCCCTAAAGTCAGGAACAAGACAAGGGTGTCCACTTTCACCACTACTATTCAACATAGTTCTGGAAGTTTTGGCCACAGCAATCAGAGCAGAAAAAGAAATAAAAGGAATCCAAATTGGAAAAGAAGAAGTAAAACTCTCACTGTTTGCAGATGACATGATCCTCTACATGGAAAACCCTAAAGACTCCACCAGAAAATTACTAGAGCTAATCAATGAATATAGTAAAGTTGCAGGATATAAAATCAACACACAGAAATCCCTTGCATTCCTATACACGAATAATGAGAAAGTAGAAAAAGAAATTAAGGAAACAATTCCATTCACCATTGCAACGAAAAGAATATAATACTTAGGAATATATCTACCTAAAGAAACTAAAGACCTATATATAGAAAACTATAAAACACTGATGAAAGAAATCAAAGAGGACACTAATAGATGGAGAAATATACCATGTTCATGGATAGGAAGAATCAATATAGTGAAAATGAGTATACTACCCAAAGCAATTTACAAATTCAATGCAATCCCTGTCAAGCTACCAGCCACATTTTTCACAGAACTAGAACAAATAATTTCAAGATTTGTATGGAAATACAAAAAACCTCGAATAGCCAAAGCAATCTTGAGAAAGAAGAATGGAACTGGAGGACTCAACTTGCCTGACTTCAGGCTCTACTACAAAGCCACAGTCATCAAGACAGTATGGTACTGGCACAAAGACAGACATATAGATCAATGGAACAAAATAGAAAGCCCAGAGATAAATCCACACACATATGGACACCTTATCTTTGACAAAGGAGGCAAGAATATACAATGGAGTAAAGACAATCTCTTTAACAAGTGGTGCTGGGAAAACTGGTCAACCACTTGTAAAAGAATGAAACTAGATCACTTTCTAACACCCCACACAAAAATAAACTCAAAATGGATTAAAGATCTAAATGTAAGATCAGAAACTATAAAACTCCTAGAGGAGAACATAGGCAAAACACTCTCAGACATAAATCACAGCAGGATCCTCTATGATCCACCTCCCAGAATTCTGGAAATAAAAGCAAAAATAAACAAATGGGATCTAATTAAAATTAAAAGCTTCTGCACAACAAAGGAAAATATAAGCAAGGTGAAAAGACAGCCTTCTGAATGGGAGAAAATAATAGCAAATGAAGCAACTGACAAACAACTAATCTCAAAAATATACAAGCAACTTCTGCAGCTCAATTCCAGAAAAATAAACGACCCAATCAAAAAATGGGCCAAAGAACTAAATAGACATTTCTCCAAAGAAGACATACGGATGGCTAACAAACACATGAAAAGATGCTCAACATCACTCATTATTAGAGAAATGCAAATCAAAACCACAATGAGGTACCACTTCACACCAGTCAGAATGGCTGCGATCCAAAAATCTGCAAGCAATAAATGCTGGAGAGGGTGTGGAGAAAAGGGAACCCTCCTACACTGTTGGTGGGAATGCAAACTAGTACAGCCACTATGGAGAACAGTGTGGAGATTCCTTAAAAAATTGCAAATAGAACTACCTTATGACCCAGCAATCCCACTGCTGGGCATACACACCGAGGAAACCAGAATTGAAAGAGACACATGTACCCCAATGTTCATCGCAGCACTGCTTATAATAGCCAGGACATGGAAACAACCTAGATGTCCATCAGCAGATGAATGGATAAGAAAGCAGTGGTACATATACACAATGGAGTATTACTCAGCCCGTTAAAAAGAATTCATTTGAATCAGTTCTGATGAGATGGATGAAACTGGAGCCAATTATACAGAGTGAAGTAAGCCAGAAAGAAAAACACCAATACAGTATACTAACACATATATATGGAATTTAGGAAGATGGCAATGACGACCCTGTATGCAAGACAGGAAAAAAGACACAGATGTGTATAACGGACTTTTGGACTCAGAGGGAGAGGGAGAGGGTGGGATGATTTGGGAGAATGGGAATTCTAACATGTATACTGTCATGTAAGAATTGAATCGCCAGTCCATGTCTGACGTAGGGTGCAGCATGCTTGGGGCTGGTGCATGGGGATGACCCAGAGAGATGTTGTGGGGAGGGAGGTGGGAGGGGGGTTCATGTTTGGGAACGCATGTAAGAATTAAAGATTTTAAAATTTAAAAAATAAAAAAATTAAAAAAAAAGTAAAATGCTGCAAGAAAATAAAACTGTCAACCAGTCTTTCTTTGCCTGTTCTACTGCTGCTTCAATATTCTCTTTGTCATCTCTTTAGTTTTCAAAAATTTGACTATAATGTGTCTCAATGGGGATCTCTGAGTTTATGCTATTTCGAATTTGTTCAATTTTGCCTTTCATCAAATTAGGATGTTTTCTGCCATTATTTCTTCAAATATTATTTTATTCCCTTGCTGTATCTCCTCTCTGCTGGGACTCCAGTTAAGCCTGTGTTGGTATGATTTGTGGTGTCCTACAGGTCTCTTAGGCTCAATTCATCCTTTTTCACTCTTTTTTTCTTTCTGCTCATCAGACTCAATAATCCCAATCAACTTACCTTTAAGTCAGCTAATTCTCGCTTTGCTTCATCAAATCTATGGCTGGAACCCACTAGGCAATTTTTTATTTAGGTTATCTCACTTTTCAACTTCAAAATTCTATTTGATTCCTTTTAATGATTTCTATCCTTCTATTGATATTTTCCATTGTCACATCAGTACCACTGTCATTCTGGTCTCATTTACTTCCTTTACCATCATATTCTTAAGTGCTTTAAACCTATCCAACATGTAAAGTATATTCTTATTGAAAATTCCAACCTCTGGGCTTTCTCAGAAAAAATTCTGTTAATATCTTTTCTTACTGTGAATGAGCCACGCTCGCCTGGTTCTCTGAATATATTTTTCTGTTGTTAAAAATTGGACATGTTGAATACTATAATGTGGTAACTTTTAAAATAAGATTCTCCCTTCTCCCTAAGATTTGTTAGTGCTTATAGTGGTTTATGGGATATTCCCTGGTGGCTCAGACAGTAAAGCATCTGCCTACAATGCGGGAGACCTGGGTTCGACCCCTGGGATGGGAAGATTCCCTGGAGAAGGAAATGGCAAACCACTCCAGAACTCTTACCTGGAGAAACCCCATGGACAGAGAAGCCTAGTAGGCTACAGTCCATGAGGTCGCAAAGAGTCGGACACGACTGAGCAACTTCACATTTACAGTGGTTTATAGTTTGTCTAGTGATTAAGTTTATCATGTTCACTAAGGTCCCTGTTTCCTTAGCTTAGTGGTCAGGGCCGAGAGGGAGGGGCCGAGCAAGAGTAAGGGATGTTATGAGGGATAAAGAGAGGTATTAGAGTTGAGTGTGAAAGATCCCTGGAGAAAGAAATGGCAACCCACTCCACTATTCTTGCCTGGAAAATCCTGTGGACAGAGGAGCCTGGCAGGCTACAGTCCATGGGGTCACAAAGAGTCGGACACGACTGGGCAACTTCACTTTCACACATTGATAAAGGACTCATTTCTACAAAAATACATAAATATCTGCCTAACAACAGAGCATCAAAAAACATGAGGCAAAGAAAATGATAGAACTGCAAGGAGAAATATATGAATCCACAATTATAATTAGAGACTTCAATACCACTCTATCAGAAATGGACAGGTCCACCAGGAAGACACACAATAATTAATGACGTGCACAACTTCATTAATACACTGGATCGGACTGACATTTATACAATACTTCATCTAGCAACAGCAGATCTCTGGCGTACCTTGGAGATACCGTAGATTCAGAATCAAACCACCAAAATAAAATGAGTATCTTAAGAAAATGAGTCACATTATTTTTTTGGTTTCCCAGTGCACATAAAAGTTATGTTTACAACATACTGTAATCTATTAATAAGTGTGCAATAGCATTATGTCAAAATAATGTACATACCCTGATTTTAAAATGCTTTATTGTCAAAAATGCTAACCATTATCTTAGCCTTCAGTAAGTCATAATCTTTTTGCAACAGAAATATCAAAGATCACAGATTACCATAACATATAACAAAAACATAGGAAACCTTGTGAGAATCCCAGTATTTGACACTGACATACAGTGAGCAAATATTATTGGAAAAATGATAGACTTGCATGACACAGGGCTGGTACAAATGATCAGTTTGTAATACATGCAATATATAGGAAGTACAATAAAGCAAAGCACAATAAGATGAGGTATGCCTTTATATATTCCTCTCAATCACCCAGAACACTCATCAAGATACACTACATTTGATTGCATAAACACCTGAACAAATTTAAAAGACTAAAAACTATACGAAGTACGCTATCAGATCATAATGGAATTAGGCTAGAAATCAATAACAGAAAGATAGCTGGAAACCCCCTATTACAGACAGAATGCTTATAATATCCCCATATTCATATGTTGAAATCCCAAGCCCTAAAGTGACAGTTATTAGCACATAGGGCCTTCAACTCAATGGACATGAGTTTGACCAAACCTTGGGAGATAGTGAAGGACAGTAACCTGGAGGGTTACAGTCCATGAGGTCTCAGAGATTCAAACATGACTTGGTGAATGAACAACAAAGGACCTTAGGAGTGATTAGATCATGAGGATGCATCTTTCATAAATGAGATCAGTGCCCTTATAAAATAGATCACAGAGATCTCCCTCAGACCTTCCACCATTGTGAGGACTCAGTGAGAAGATGACCATCTATTAATATTTGAAAAGATCACTAAAATTAATAACACTTTAGACCGATTGACTAAGAAAAAAGATAAGATACAAATTCCTATTATTAAAAAGTAAATAGAGGACATCATTATTGATCTTATACATATTAAAAGGATAGTTAAGGATATTATGAACAATTTTATACCCACAAATTTGATAGCCTAGGTGATATGCACAAATTTCTTGGAAGCCACAATCCACCAAAATTCACACAAGGAGAAACATGTATTCTGAATAGATATATATATGTGTGTGTCTGTGTGTGTTTGTATAAGAAAAGAAATCAATAATAATCAATCAATAACCTTGCCAAACAGAAAGCACTAGAGCCAGATGATTTCATTGATGAATCCTAACAAACATTTATGGAAGAAATTATTCCAAGTCTCTAAAGCCCTTTTCAGAGACAGAAACAGAGGAAATGCTTCCTAACTCATTCTGATGCCAGAATTATACTAATAAAAAGATAAAAGCAAAGATATTACAAGAAAGGAATAACTATAATCTAATCTCTCTCATGAATGTACATTCAAAGTTCCTCTACAAAACACTAGCAAATCAAATCCAACAATGAATAAAAAGTGTTATACACCATGACCAAGTAGAACTTACTCCTGGTATACAAGGCTGGTTCAATATTTGATAATTTGTAACACATTATTGATTGTGGGATTTTTGTAGAAACTAATGCCTGTGGCCAGCGATTTCCTACATAAGTTAATACTGAAAAGTCTCTGGTCAATAATGTTCAGGTAACAAAAGACGTGTTGATACATCTCTGCTCAATAAGTAGTTAACATAATTCACTAAATCAAGAGGCTCAAGAAGAAAAATTATATGATTGTATCAATAGATGCAGAAAAAGCATCTGATAAAACTTCAACACCCTCTTGATGAAAAAAAACCCAAAACTCTGAAAACTAATGTTGTCTAGCTTTAAAGATATCATCTATTAAAAACTACAACTAACAGGACACTGAGTGATGAGAAACTAGTTGCTTCCCAACTAAGATCAAGCATCAAGGCGAGGATGTCTACTTTTATTACTCCTATTCATCATTGTACTAGAAGTCATAGCTCACACTGGAATAAAACATGAAAAGGCACTCTTAATGTTGGAATGTTGTTTTTCAGTCCCTAAGTCATAGCCAACTCTTTCTGACCCCATGCATGGACTGTAGACCACCAGGCTCCTCTGTCCATGGGATTTCCCAGGCAGGAATACTGGAGTGGGTTGCCATTTCCTCCTCCAGGGAATCTTCCCCACCCAGGGATTGAACCCATGTATCCTGCATCTCCTGAACTGCAGGCAGATTCTTTACCACTGAGCCACCAGGGAAGCCAACACAATAAAATTGTACAGATTTGGGAAGAGGTAACTGTGACTATTTGTAGATGACATGCTTTTCTATGTAAAAAATTCCAAAGAATCAAAAACTCCTGGAAGTATTAAGTGATTAGAATAAGGTTTCAGGATGCAAGATTTTTATTTTAGCATGAAATAAAAATAAATGCTTAAGTATAAATTTAACAAAATGTGTACAAGATCTATATGAGGAAAACTACAAATCTGTGATAAAATAAAGAAGATCTAAGCAAATGGAAAAACGTAGGTACATGAGAAGGAACACTTGATACTGTCAAGATATTAGGTCCAATTTGATTTACAGATTCAATGCAATTCTGGCAAGTTTACTTTTATTGTGGTAAAATATATCATGAAGTTAACCATCTTAACCTGTTTTAAGTGTACAATTCAGTAGTGTTAAATCTATACTGTTGTGGAACAGACGTCCAGAAATTTTTTATCTTATAAAAGTGAAATGCTATACTCACTGAGCAACTCCCTTTTGCCTCCTCCTCTAGCTCCTGATAAGTACCACCCCAGAGTTTGAGCATCCTGCAAAAGACATTGCTAAGATGTACAATAGATCTCTAGAACTTATTCATCAAATCTATCTACCACATAGTGCCTACAGATAATACGGTACTGCACACTTCTAAGTAATCAAGATTTCCTTTAATAAATGAAATGTATAAATAAACTGTGGTGTGTCCACAGTTTGGATGGAGTATTATTCAGCAAAAAAAGGAAATGAGTGATCAAGCCATGAAAAGACATGGAGGAAGCTTAAACATATATTATTGTATATAGTGAAAAAATAATCTGAAAAGGCTATATACCGAATTACTCCAACTAAATGACATTGTAGAAAACACAAAACTATGGAGATAGCAAAAAAAAAAAATGTTCAGCCAGGGGTGGGATAAAAAGGCAGAGCACCGAGGATTTTTAAGGCAATGAAACTATTCTGTAAGATAATATAATGGCAGACACATGTTATCATACATCTGTCAAAATGCAGAGAATTTCACACACAAAAAGACAACCCTAGTGTAAACTATGGATTTAGCTAATAATAATGCATCAATATTGGCTTATCAATTTTAACAAATGTACCGCATCAATGCATGATGTTTAAGGAAACTAAGGATTGTGTTAGGAGGGTATATGGGACTCTACTTTCTGCTCAATTTATCTGTAAATCTCAATCTGTTCAAAAGAATAAAGTCTATTAGTTTAAAAACAAAAAGTAGGCTGAAAGAACTTGGATGAGGTGGGTGTACTGCAGCTATGTCCCTGCAGTGACCAGATGGCCCCTAAGTTATCATGTCACCACCAGGCCTGAGCGCCTGTAACAAGCTGGCACCTGATGAGAACTGCCCCACTCCTGTGCTTGCACGGGCACCTCCATGTAAAAACCCGACACCTGGTCACTACAGGACTCACGTAGTTCATGACCATGAGGCCACAATTCAAAAGGGCCTTCTTTCAAGTGCTGCCTGCAAGAACCACAGCTCATCCATCACGCAGGGTCAAGGTAGTGGACTACAGGGTAGTGAGTTCTCATGGTTGGGGATTTGGAACCACAGGAACTTGAGAATGAGAACTCAGGTTTACAGAGCACATCCATGTGTATGAAGCCTCTGGGTTCATACAGAGTACAAACACGACAACTAACCTCCCCGGGGCCACACAGTCAGAAAGTGACTTACAGGGGACAACACTCAGGCGGTTTGCCCCTCACCCTGCAGGCCCAAGCCATGACATGAATGTTCTCTGGTTTTCCATGCTTCACAGTCATCAAGTGCTTCCCACAAAGTCTACCCATTGTGACAGGATGGAGAACCTGGTTTCTGAGAACGCAGAGTGCTAATCAGGCGTCAGGCTTTGTCCCAAGCATTTTACTTTCAGTAACTTATTCAGTTTCCACAGCAGCTTTATGATCAGCCATCTCCGTCAGAAGCAACTTAGTTTCACATCAAAAGAAATTTGGTTGGCACTGCCATAGTTGTACAAAATAAGAGAACTAGAAAACACTGTCTCTTTTTCTGAGGTGCCCAAATTTTTCTGGGATTGCACACAAGGAGAGTGGGAAAGATGGCTGCCCATCACATTAACTGCTTTGGATACTCCTGCTTTTACCAGGGTACTCACTGTACTTCAAAGAGTCATACTTGTGAGTCATTTATCAACTGAAGAAATCTTGAACAAAGGCAAGAAATTTCACTGAGCAGTGATGCACCATGGCTATCTTTATAGCATACATGTGACTATTCAAAGTATAAACACACACTTTTATCCTATAAGTTATGCAGTAGCAGAAAACAAGGTAGAGAATTAAAGCTATTACACACAAGCCACACGGCTACCTCAGTCAGTAGAGCATGAGAGTCTTAAAGACATTAAATACAGAGAATGGAGATCTAACATACAGATTAATGGCATGCTTGAAAGAAAATTCCTGAACAAATGTAACAGCAATATTTAGAGAAGACAATAGAGTTTTCAGAAGCTGAAGAAAAATGTTAATCTTCAGATGAAAAAGTGTTATCAGGATCAAAACAAAATTAACAAAACTTGTTCAATATCTGAATGTGAATGGTTAGCATTTTGAATTTCAAACATTAAGAATGCCATGGACTTTCAGGGAAGAAAAGAGAGTATTTGCCTCAAAGGCACAAAATCAGGCTTCCCCTGATGTCAGAGTAACAGGAGATAAAAGAACAGAACATAACACCGTAAAGGGAAAAAGTTGTGTTTGACTCAATAACTCCATATCAAGTCTTACGTGAAAGCCACAGAAATCAATATAATTATATATACACTCTGAAGATTCCACCCTCTGAAAGGATTCATCACCATTCAAAAAATTAATCAAAATAAAACCTTTGAAATAGAAGTACATAGTAGAATTCCTGAAAGTGAATGTGGAAATCAACTAAATATAAGTAAATCTGAATAATTACTGTAGATATGGTGTAAAAGTACTGCAAACGTTAGCAATTCAAATTTCAACTTATTTCATTTTTGAAAAATAATTGAAAAAAATACTTTGGTTCAACAGTCCCTCCCTTCCAAATATATGCTGAAAACAAACATTTGAAAAGGTTGACTATGGTTTGCAATAAAACATCAAGGATCTTTCATCATGTTGAGATTTTAACTTTATTTCTCTAATTTATGATGTGTACTGTGACGGAAGTAGAGTTATTTATTAAGGTCTAACTCTTGCCTGAGTATAAACTCCGCAAAGGGATAGTGTCTGTGAATCATGCACGATACCTCGAACAGTGCCTGGTACATATTAAATATGTACCTCAACTTACTTAAAAGATGAAAGGGAAGTCATGAGGCAAAGTAGACACAGGTGAAGGTCAACTTCTCTCTAAGTAGTGTTTCCTGGTCTGGCTTTTGTTTAAGTTCCTCAAGCCTCTCAGGCCTGAAGAGTGGGACTGAAAAGCACTGATGAGAGAGAAGTCTCTGTTTGGTCATGACAGGTTTGTACACAGACGTCAGTGGGCTGCAGAGAGCAGTTGTTTGAAGAAGTCCCTGAGAGTGTGACCAGCCTTCTGCCCTGGGAAGATCTCTGGAGCCATTGCTCCTAGTTTTGTGGGGTTGTTGAGTGTGGCCCTTCAGGGTGCCAGGGCCACCAGGATGGCTGTGTATGCAGAAGGAGTGTACCTCCTGCAGTTTTTGACTGAACATGACCAGCCACATCAGGATGGACCGCAAAACTACAGAGCTCCGTCCTGCTGGGACCCCAGGGAGCCAGTGTGGTGTGGGCACCTTGGAGGTCTCTGCCCAGGACCGACCCCTCCAGCTCTCCAGATGCCTGACTGTGGAGTGGGCTCTGCTACTACGGAATGTCCTCGGGGGCGGCGATGTCACAGAGCCCACAGGGGTAGGCGTGGGCAGAAGCCCAGGGGTGAGAGGCTTCTGTTTCAGGGGGTTGGGGTGCAGGTGGCTCCCTGTGAGAGGCGGTGAAGGTGGGAGGACCCAGGGAGAACAGCCGGAGGGGACAGCTGAAGGGCCAGGCCAGCCTCTGTTTCGGTGCCTAAGCATCTTGTCTGTAGAAGAATGAACAGGAAAAGCTCCCACCTCACTCATCAACAGTGCTTCCCCTTGTGAGAAGAGGACTCAGAAAGCAGTGTCCACTCAGGCACATGCAGGGCGGCCGGGGGACGTTGCATGAGGAGAGGAGCATCGAGGGTAGATGTCAGTGTCCCCACCTCACCCCCTCGACCGAGCTGTTCCGGGGGGCCCTGCCCACACTCCTTAGGGTTAACCCGCTCCATCCCCCAAACGAATTCTCCTTTCCTCACTGAACTCCCCCCACCCTGGAAATATGTTTAAAAGTTTAGCGTTTCCAGGCACCGCGATTGATTTGGCTTATCCTTTTCAATTTACCTTTGGCACATTTAATGTAGCACAGCCATGTACTCTCGCTGCCCAGACAGCTGGCCAAAGAGCGGGCTCCATGGCGAACGCGGTGCTTCTCCCCAGGGTCAGGTCCACAACCTTGACCTCAAGGTAGCCCCTCCAGCCCCACGGCAGACGGAGCAGCAGCCAGGAATGGGGTACCTTCCGCATATCATTCCGCTAACGTCCTGCAGCTCGGCCCGCAGGGATCGCTTCTGGGGTGAGGGGATAATCCGTGTTCACAGCCCATTGAGTTCCTGGCCATGGCTGCAGAAATGTCAGGAAGGTGCCAGCTGTGGGCGGGGTTGCCTGGTGATCCAGTCTCTTTTCTGCTGAAGTGCAGTTTGTCAAGGCTGCCAGAAAGTCCAGGATGGAGCTTTGTCACTTTGGCTAGACTGGCTGTGAGTCATTGACTTGGTTCCATTAGTTACCTAGTATTCCAGAGTGTAACCATGGTGCCTGTTTGTATGAGGGTATGTATCTTGGACAGTTCCCAGGTTTGAAGATTTAAGAGCTCAGCTTTCGGAGTAGTCAGTGCTATACGTTACGAGATTCATGACAGGCTCTGAGCAGGGCGGCAGGAGAATGGTTTTCATGAACTATCTCAGTGGTGTAGGTCAGATCACCTCACGCCCTGGGAAGCAAATCACCTGCAGATGAAACGCTTTCTGACAGAGAGACTGTTAAATCTCACCGTCTGGAAGGCGAACTTGTAATTCCTGGGGGGAACCACAGGGCAGCGCTGCAGCCCTTACTGACTCGGGAGGGGATTGCCCTGCCTGCATCAGCGCCATATCCCGGCTTCCTCCCAGGGGTCTGGGAGTCCAAGGGCAGGTTCCGGCAGGTCAGAGCCGGTGGGTAGGCGCCTCCCAGTGACTCCTCCACATGCGCAGACAGGCGGGGCTCCTCCTGGCTGCTTGCTTACATACCCGGGCCTGTCTCCCTGTGGTACTGACATTAAGGGGCTCCTATTGCCCCATAAGTGTTCCCTGTCAAGTGAGACTCTGGCACTGATGCCTCCGGGTCCTCCTCTTTGCACTGTCACCTCCCCTCCGAAGTTACACACAGCCCTGGTGGTCCACCTCCTCTCGTGCACCTCACTCACGCCCCGGGGTGGTACTTAAGGGCAGCGGTTGTGCGGGTTCTACCCAGGACTGGTCCCCCGTGCACTGAGGGCCCCACATCCTCTGTGCCCTGGTCACACCAGGTCTGTACCCGCCATCGCGATCAGTCTGGATGTGCCGGTCATGCCCTGGTCTCCCCTCTGACCTAGCCCAGTGCCTGAGTTGGCGGAGGGGGGGGTGGGGGGGGTGGGGGGGGGCCTCTAGCCCTTTGCTCTCTTCACCCTCCTTGCTCATTCATTTATACAGTCGCACAGAGGACGTGGAGATGCTTATCCTGGCCTCCCTTCCCTGTGTGCCGGGGTCTCCTCTTACCTGTTCACACCCTGGCCAGTTACACTGAAGTGTGGCGCACCTCCTCCATTCCTACACCCTGTCTGAGCACTCCAAGGTGACGATGCTGGAAGGATTGCTCTTTGCTTAATGGGATCAACTGGACACTCACCTCGTGGTACTGGCCATGCTTTCCTCCACCCTGTTCACATTACCAGCCCAGGAACCACTACAGGCTGCTCTGCATATGCTGGTTTTCTCCTGCTTACAGCCAGTGCAGTGGAACCAGTGTGCTAGGTTTGCGGGGCTCCTCCTCCTGATCTCGTTCACACAGCCCTGCCCCATTTCATCAGTGAACTCTCTGTTCTGTTCTGTTCAGAACTGTTCTGTTCCGAGCCTGCCAACTTCCACCTCGGTACTAAGGGTGTGACGATTCTCCTGTGTGGTCTGTTCATATCCTCACGGAGGAAGCGAGGACCTCCTCTTCTCCTCTCTGCCCTTCTCACCTCCCTCGTGTGTCCCATCTCTGCACCGACAGATCAGAGATCATTCTCTTTCCCTGTTCACTTCTGTAGTTCAGTTGTCCCACTGCACCGAGTGTGTGGGGCTCTTTCTATTTACCATGTTCACATTCCTCCCCAGGTACTTCATGGTACTCGCGGGTGGTTCCTGATTGTCTTTATCCTGTTCACTTCCTCTGTCCACTGAGGCTATTACAGTTACGAGTTACGGTATACAGGGTTACTGTTCTTTACACAGAAAACTCTGGTAAGTTACAGCAGCACATGGATGGGGCAGGGCTCTTTCTTTGCTCCATGAGAATACTCTGCTCAGTGTCATCACTGTACTGATGCAGCCGAAATGCATCACATCCTCAGGTCACATCCCTGGTCCAGCTAACCCTCCACAGTGGGTAGGGGTTCCTCTACTGCCTCATTAATACTCTTGGCCAAGTCACACCACTGGTTATGGGATGGGGCTCATCCTCTATGCCCAGCTCACTGGGCCCTGTTCCCACTTCCCTCTTGTGAGAGATGCTGGGTCTTTCTCACATTGCCTATAAACTTGCATCATCCTCTGTAGCTGCAGGCCCTATTCACTTTGCCCCAATCCCATATCCTGTCCATTTACACCATCACACTGAAGCAGTGATCCAGAGTTTTTCCCCATGACCCCGCTAGTATTCAGTACTGATGGGAGAGGGAGCTTCATTCTCCTTGTGCCCATCACATGCTTCGTCATTTACACCACCACACAGATGATGCTGGGCCTGTTTTCTTTGCCATGGTCACATTCCCTGTTCAGAGTAACCCACATGCTGCTGGTAAGAGCACGGGTCTCACTTCCTGTACACCTCTTCCATCCAGGAACTGATGGTGCAGGTGTCCCTGTTGCCATGCCCATATTTGGGGCTTCTCATCTCTGCCCCTTTCAGAAAGCTTCTCAAGTGACATCACTTCACTGATTAATTGCAGACCCTCCTCCATTCCCCATCACCTCATTGCTCTGACAGAGCAGGGTTCTTCCTCCTTGCCTGTCCACATCCCCTGCAGTTACTCCACTGCATTGACAGTACAGGGGTCTTACTGACTGGCCCGATCATCTCTCCTCCTGCCCAGGTGCAGTTCACCAAATGATCAGGGAAGCACCTCTCCGTGGTTTCACTTCACCAGTGCATCTGGGGTGGGGCTTCTCCTCTCTACCCTACTCGCACACATGCCCGGGCTGGAGACCCATTGCATTTACGGGACAGTACTACTCCTATTGACTGCATGTGTAGCCTCTGTCCAGTTGCTCCAATGAACTGACGATGGGAGCCCCTTTTCCTTTGCCCTTTTTACATCCCCGGCCAAGTGCACCACTGCAGGGATATGAGAGACCTATCTTCACTGCCTTGCTCATATCCCCTGTTCAATTTCTTTTTGCCTCATTCACAACCTGCCCCATTAATGCCCTGACGGTGCAGGGGGTCCTCCTCGTTGGCCTGGTCATGTGTTCCTTCCTAGTTCCTCCACTGGGACTGAAAGCACGGGCCTGCTCTCTCACCATCTATATCCTGTGTCTAGTTCTGGCATTCTACTCCTGGGAGGGGGCACCTCCTCTTGGCCTTGTTCACATTCCCTCTCCCTTGCAACACACAGCTCCTTTCTCTGCTCTGTTCACACCCTCTAACTACAAAACTGGTACACTGATTGTACAAGCTCCATTTCTCCCAATCACATCTACCAACGTGCCCCAGGGCACTAATTGCACATGACGACTCCTTTTTGTCCTGTTCATACATATTGCTTGCTTTCTTACCCCACTGCACTCATGGGGCACGTCCCCTCATTCATATTCACTGTCAGGATAAACCAGTGCACTGATGGATGGCCAGTCATCCTCCTGGCCCTGTTCACGTCATGTCGTTGCTCCACTACACTGAGGGAGAAAGGTTCTTCTTTGCCCCCTTCACAGTGCCCACTCCAACTGGTCTTCCTGTCTGCCCTGTGAAGGGATCACTATGTGTAGTCTTCACGTCATTCATAATTGCAACGATGATTTAAAAAAAAAAAAAAAGGTGCCTTGATGAACAGAACAGCTGCATTGAGATGTAGGTCATCTAGAATGAGGAGTCATACATCTTAATTTGTCTGCCATTAACTCTGGCCAGATAGGGCTATTAACAGGGCAGATGATAGGAACCACAGTGTCAGCCTTAAAAAGACCTGAAGTAACGGCAGGCTATCTCCAGCCAGACCTTGTTGTAGCTTGTCCTGAAACATACTGATAATCTTAATGAAGTGGAAAGTCCACAGGCTCCCACCAAGCAAGTCCCAAAGGAAGTACTGCCGATTTTCCCTTGTTCCACTTTAAGAGACTTCCCATAATGGTGTCCATACCCATGACTAGACGGACCAGAGACAGAGGTGGTGACCAGCATTGGAAATGTAGTTAATATGATAGACCTGATCATAACATCAAGTGGGACCTATGTGCCCCGCATTTGATATGCCCTCGATTTTAACTGAGTCACCTTAGTTTTTGAAATGGGAGGAATAACTATGACCTGTGCCCCAGTATCAAAAAGGGCCAGGAAGGTTGGTTATGTTGTGGGATCCAGTGGTCCCTCAGAGCAGTTTATGTGTGACAACCCCTAGGCAGTGGGACAAGCTCCAGAGAGTTGCCATCATTCTAGGGGAGGTACTTAGGTGACTGCTACTGCAGAAGGTGAGGTGAGAGCAGTGCATGGGGTATAAGGGGTCCTAGAACTAGGAACTGATGGTGTCTCCCTCTGGTTGAGTGGGGCCTCCTCTATCCGTCCAACAAAGGGAACTCATTCCTGTGTGAGTTCTTAAAATATCTAGCAGGTTTTTTTAATTGTTGAATTTTATAGATGGATTGGCCCAAATTTTTTTCATGAGGGACATTACCAATAGATAGGATTGTCTGGGGATCATACTTGGGAGGCTCGAGGTTTCTCTGCAGAAGCTGACTGTGAATTAGGAAAAGGTCCTAAATTAAGAAATGCCTCCTTGAGAATTCCCTGGTGGTCCAGTGGTTAAGACTCAGTGCTTTCACTGCCGTGGGCCTGGGTTCAATCTCTGGTCATGGAACTAAGATCCCATAAGCCGTATAGCACAGCCCAAAAAGGCAAAAAAAAAAAAAAAAAAAAAAAAAAAAAGAAGAAAAGAAAATGCCCCCTTTCCTAGGAAAGGAAACCCTCCTACACTGTTGGTGGGCATGTAAATTGGTGCAGCCACTATAGAAAACAGAATGGAGGTTCCCCAAGAAACTAAAAATAGAGTTACCATATGATCCAGCAATCCCACTCCAGGGCATATATAACAGAACAAAATTACAATTCAAAAAGATACATTCACCCCAAGGTTCATAACATTTAGACATGGAGACAATCTAAATGTCCCTCAACAGATGAATGGATAAGGAAGATGTGATACATATATACGATGGAATATTACTCAGCCATAAAAAGAATGAAATAATACCAATGGGAATAACATGGATGGACTTTGAGAAGATCAGACTAAGTGAAATAATTCATAAAGAGAAAGACAAATACTGTATGATACCACTTATATGTGGAATTTGAAATATAACACAAGTGAACCTATCTGAAAAACAGACTCACAAACAGAAAACAGACTTGTGGTTGCCAAGGGGGGAAGAGGTGTGAGAGAAGGATGGAGTGCGACTTTGGGATTAGCATATGTGAACTATTATATATAGGATGGATAAACAATAATATCCTACTGTATAGCACAGGGCACTATATTCAATATCCTGTGATAAACCATAATGGAGAGAATATGAGAATGAATGTATGTATGTGTATAACTGATTCACTCTGCTGTACAGCAGAAATTAACACAACAGTGGAAATCAACTGTACTTCAATAAAGTAATTTTTTTTCAAAAAGAAAAGTAATGCTTCCTTTCTGGAGTTTCAGTTTTTGAACTGGCCATCCAGCTATGAGATCTTGGTGAACTACCATTACCCACTGATAACTCAAAGAGAGATTCAGATGGGGGTCCCTGAGGGAGACGCTCAAGAAGCAGAGGAGGTCGCCCAGAGGAAAAAAATGGCATAGCAGGTCAAGCCGGTCCCGGCTCTGATCAACTAAAACTTGCTTGTTGGTGGGTTAGTTGCTCTCAAGTCAGCTGGGACGGCTATTCCCTCCCGGGCTTCCTGAACTGTGTGGGCTGAGCCATGAGAGAAAGAAAGGCAGCTTTCCAATGGGGGATAAGTTCCTTGGATTGTGGGTCAAGGAGAGCAGACTCTGGGTCTGAAATGGCTTTATGATCTTCAGGATCAGAGTTTTCGACAAAGTAATAAAGCCACCCAACCATGCCAATTTTGTGTAATAATGCTTTGCCGCTTTCTGCTGTTTGCCATTTATCATTGGTCATCAGGGATTGTGGCTATGCTAGGGGAAGCCCATTCTCAGGCCATAAAAGTCCACTGTAGTAATAGCAGAGGTTCATTTCACACAGTCATTTTCTAGGAGCTCATCTGATCTGGCTGACCAGTGGCACTTTTATCTATTTCACAGGTGTGCTGAGTATAGATGCGAATCTAGCTAGAGAGGACAGGGAGGAGTCCAATTTGATGTCAAAACTTATCTCAGAGAACCTGAGGACCTCTAGTTATTCCCACTGACTACCTCACTTCTTAGACCATGAGCAGAGTGTGGGGCCTGTAGTAAAGACTCTTACTAAGCCAGTATGTGCCCCTTTCCTGAAGGCTCTATACAAAGTCCTTTAAGATGGTTTGTATTTCTAGCTCCTCTGTTCATGAAATTCTCCAGGCAAGAATACTGGAGTGGGTTGCCATTTCCTTCTCCAGGGGATCTTCCTGAGCCAGGGATCGAACCCAGGTTTCCTGCATTGCAGGCAGAATCTTTACCATCTGAGCCACCAGAGAAGCCCATTTCTACCCTTACGAAACTTCAACTCTCTATTTCAATTTCTTGTTCACTCCTGACAGTTTCTACAAGTTGAGTGTTTACCAGAAATACCTGCAGCAGTGGCTTGGTTCGACCTCCCTTTCTAAGGCATCCCAGCTGACCTCCATGGGTTGGAGTTCACCTGCAAGAGGGCAATTCTGGCCCTGCCTGATTGATTCCTATGCTGTGTTCCTCAAATCAGGCTTTCAGAATGCTGAGCCACTGTGGCACTGAGAGGACTCCAGAGTGTTCTTGTGGTACTTCACAAATATTAATCAAATTGAGAACATCAGCAAGAGCTCTGGGAGGTACCAGGACCAAACTGCTCCTTAGTCTTCCATTTTGTTCATTCAACACTGTGCTGAAGGCCTCTAAGTATACAAACTTTTAGGGCCCACAAAGTCCAGGGACAAAGTATAACACAAATGAACTTATCTATGAAACAAAAACAGACTCCCAGACATAGAACAGACTGGAGGAGTGGGGCATGGGGAATGGATGGATTAGGAGGGTGGGATTAGCAGATGCAAATTACTACTTAGAGAATGGATAGCAATAAGATCCTATTGTTCAGCACAGGGAACTATATTCACTATCCTATGATAAATTATAATGAAAAAGAATATATAAAAAAGAATGTTTCTCTGGGTCTAACTGAATCATTCTGTTGTACAGCTGAAATTAACACAACATTGTAAAACCACTCTCATTTCAGTCATGTCCGACTCTTCGCGACCCCATTGACTGCAGCACACCAAGCCTCCCGGTCCATTGCCAAATCCCAGAGTTTACTCAAACTCATGTCCATTGAATCTGTGATGCCATCCAACCATCTCATCCTCTGTCGTCCCCTTCTCCTCCTGCCTTCAATCTTGCCCAGCATCAGGGTCTTTTCAAATGAGTCAGTTCTTCGCTTCAGGTGGCCAAAGAAATGGAGTTTCAGCTTCAACATCAGTCCTTCCAATGAACACCCACGGCTGATCTCCTTTAGGATGGACTGGTTGGATCTCCTTGCTGTCCAAAGGACTCTCAAGAGTCTTCTCCAACACCACAGTTCAAAAGCATCAATTCCCCGGTGCTCAGCCTTCTTTATAATCCAACTCTCACACCCATACATGACTACTGGAAAAACCATAGTCTGACTAGACGGACCTTTATTGGCAAAGTAATGTCCCTGCTTTTCAATATGCTGTCTAGGTTGGTCATAGCTTTTCTTCCAAGGAGTAAGAGTCTTTTAATTTCATGGCTGCAGTCACCATCTGCAGTGATCTTGGAGCCCCCCAAAAATAAAGTCTGTCACTGTTTCCACTGTGTCTCCATGAAGTGATGGGACCAGATGCCATGATCTTCGTTTTCTGAATGTTGAGCTTTAAGCCAACTTGTTCACTCTCCTCTTTCACTTTCATCAGGAGGCTCTTTAGTTCTTCTTCGCCTTCTACTTCAATAAGAAATAAACTAAGAAAAGAGAGTTGAGGAGCCAACTGAAGACCACTCTGCCCAGACCACAGCATCCTGAGCTAGGGAGCTGCTCGGGGACGACTCAGATTTCCGAGCTCTGCTACAACACAAACTGGAGAACCACAGAGATTCTACACACTGCAACACAAAGCCACTGAAGCACAAGCTGGCCAACAGCCAGCAGTGCCTTCCCACACAGTATCTGCTGTCTGATGAATTCAGTTAGTAAATAAACCGAGACACCACATTACCCCTGCCACCAAATCAACCCGCTCACTGTACCATCTGTTTTAAAATACACTCAAGGTTTGTTTTGATCACATTTTGGTAAGGGAACGGACATGGAGACAACTGCCTTTTGAAAGAGAGAGACTTGTACTCAGAGTCCCAATGCCACACAATGTCATGTTCAGGGAGAAGTTGAGAGAGAGTGAGAGAGGACCTGCGACTGTTATCACTTCAAAAGTGAGAAGTACCTGGAGGAGGACACTCCTACTGGGCAGGAAGTGAAACAGGCTGCAGCTTGCAGTTGAAGACTTGTAATAAGATTCTTTCATGCTCATAAAAACCCTGAGGAGGTGAGATGTCAACTACCTTGGGCCACTGGCACAGCCTAAGGATTCCAAGATGTCGATCAGCAATTGGAAAAATATAAAAAATAGTTATTAAGTTATTACAGCCTGCTACTCAGGAACCTCCTTCTGAGAACACCCCTGAGCTGCATGGCCCTACAGACCACACATTCCCTCAGAACCCCCAGCTTCTCCGTACCCTCCCCTCTTACACCTCTCTCGCTGACTTCCCTCAGGCTGTCTGAATCCTTGACTTACACAATCTTACAGGATCCTTGCCTAGGAGGGCTATTTCACCCATGCACCCTCCTATCCACTCCTCCCATTGACTAAGTGCTATGCCTTTCCACACACTTCCTTCTGCATCTTCCCCTTAGGTTGATGTTCCAGCTACTGTTTGTGTCCTATTGAGTCTTACTCCTCTGAATAGTCCTTCCTCCCTGGCATTTCCTGGAGGACCTTACTGAAGGGTATCTACACCCTCCACTCAAGAACCTCGTGCAAGGGCTTTCCTGGTGGTCCAGTGGTTAAGAATCCACCTGCTAATGCAGAAGACACAGGTTCAATCCCTGGTCTGGAAAGATTCCATGTGCCACAGGGCAACTAAGCCCATGCACCACAACTACTGAAGCCCAAGGTTAACTACATCCACCACTACTACACTTTGTGTTGACTACATCATCATGCTGCTTTGCCCTGATGCCTACACAGTTTAGAAGTCTTCTGTAGGTTAGGTGTTCCCTCCACTCATGCATATCCTTCCAGGTCTTACCACAGAATGGATATTCCTTCACTTGTGCAACTCCTGCCAAATGTTCCTCTTGGCAGGTTTCTTCATCTTTCCATTCACTTTCTAATCCATCAGCCTCCATAATGGTTGTACCTTCTATGCATGTGCCATCCTCGGATGGCTCTCCCCTAGACAGGTTGCATCCTCCACTCAGGAACTTCCTGGTGAGACCTTACCTAGACTGCCTGCTTCAAGCACCTATGCAGCTCCTGCTAGATTCTCAATTAGTTTATAGCATCTCCACCAATGCTCCCTCTGCCAACACCTTTATTCACGTAAAAAGTTATTAGGTTTCAAATGCTAGCAGATAATTTTCTTTAAAAAAAAAAACACCTGTGTAGGACTAGCAAACACATCTGTTCCCCAGATTAGAACTGTGAGCTTTCACTCTGCAATTTATGCTCTAGGAAAGAATGTATTAGAGGTTACTACATGGTCCCCCATTTAAAAATTCTAATTTGGCACCACAAAGGCCCATTCTAAAGAGTCATAGCCACATGACTATAGGACGTGTCTAACTCAAGAACAAGGGAAGCCTGTGGCTACTGGAAAATTAAAGCATGAAGATTTGCACCTATAGTCAATTAATCTATGACAAAGGAGGCAAGAATACACAATGGAGAAGAGATAGTCTCTTTATTAAGTAGTGCTGGGAAAGTAGACATCTACATGTAAGATAATAAAATTAGAATACTCTCTAATACACAAAATTAAACTCAAAATGGATTAGAGACCTAAATGTAAGGCTGAATATTATAAAACTCTTAGAGAAAAACAGGCAGGACACTGACATAAGTTGAAGCAATATTTTTCAATTCACCTCCTAGAATAATGAAAATAAAAACAAAAATTAACAAATGGAATCTAATTCAACTTCAAAGCCCTGCACAGCAAAGGAAACCGTAAACCAAACAAAAACACAACATAAATAATAAGGGGAAATATTTGCAAATGAAGCAACCAAAAGGAGATTAATTTCTAAACTATACAAACAGTTCATGTAGCTCATTCTCAAAACAAACAAACAAAAACCAATCAAAGTGGGCAGAAGATCTAAATAGACCTTTGTTCAAAGAAGATATATAGGTAGCCAAAAAGCACATGAAAACATGCTCAACACCACTAATTATTAGAGAAATGCAAATCAAAACTACAATGAGGTATCACCTCACACCAGTCAGAACATCAAAATGGACATTATCAAAGGATTTAAAAGAAATAAATGCTAGGGAAGGTGTGAAGAAAAGGGAACCCCACATTGTTGGTAAGAATGTAAATTGGTACAATCATTATGGAGAACAGTATAGAGGCTCTTTAAAACTAAAAACAGAACTGTCATATGATCCAGCAGTCCTACTGTTGGGCATATAATCGGAGAAAACCATAATTCAATTGTAAAGTAATTAGCCTCCAATTAAAATTTAAAAATGAAAATAAATTTCAAAAAAGAAGCAAAAATAAATAAATAAATAAAAATAATCTGAGGCTACAAAAAAAAAAAAGATACCTGCACCTCAATGTTCATCACTGCATTATTTACAACAGGCAGGTCATGGAAGCAACCTGAATGTCCACTAAGAGTAATAGATAAAGACATGGTACATATATACAATGGAATATTATCCAGCTATTAAAAATAAGAGAGTGAGAGGGGCTTGGTTAAGGCCAGGAAGGTTTCATGGCTCTTATAATGATCCACAATTCTGTGTGGTGAACATCTTGACAGTGAGGCATCTGTAAATATTTGGCTGAATGAGCACCAGTTGTCAAGAAATGTTTCTTGGATTGAACAAGCACCTACTTCTCCAAGCTCTATGCACACCAGACACAGTTACTCTCAGACACTCCTGAGAAGCCGGCAAAGGCTAAGCCAGTGCCAAGCTTCCATCAGTGGAGGAAGGAGGAAGATAGAGGGTGTCACTAGACAGAGGGGAGCAGAGAGGGAACCAAGGTAAGGACTGTGTGGTTCCTGGATGTAGCCCTGGCTTCCTCCTCTGCACAGCACTCTACCCCCACAAAGTGCAGCAGGCCAGGCCAGGGTTTCTCACAGACAGAGGCCCGAGCATCCAGTAATCACATGAGAAACAGGCCTGGCCGCCCCTTGGGGGACCTGTCTAAGCAGCTGGGGAGGGAGACGCAGGCAGCCATCTGTTAAGGGTGTGGCCTGTGCCAGGCTCTGTGTTAAGTCACAGTTTATAGGCACATGGTGACTTCATCTCTGGGAAAACCCCAAGATGGAGGAACTCTGTTTATCCCTGTTTTACAAATGAGGAAGCTGCTCATCACAGGAGACAAAGGGATGTCCATCACACAGCCAGAAAGTGGTGAACTGGGATGGCAAAGCCAGGTCCACTGACCCCTCTGTTAAAGCCACCTGGGCAGCCTCTGACCAGTCCTGTATGACAGGCCAAGAGGCAGCAGAGGGGGGCCCTTTGCCATCTGATGAACGTCCACAGAGAGTGTCACAACACTGCCTAATAAGCCCTGTCTCAAGTCTCTTTTTTGGAATGAGATAGTAAAGTAAATAATACATGAACTCAACATGGCCATAATTCCTCTTATGTGTATTTCTTTATGGTTTCCTCATCACTCCTCAATCTTCATATAAAAGTCCTGCCCCATTAAGTTCACACTGACTGCTCTGCCGTCCTCTTCAATCACCCGCCTTGGCTTCACCTCCCACTTTTAGATGTCCCCCATCAGGAATAAAACCTTAGGCTCCTCCCTCACAGTTTTCAGCCCCTCTCCCATTACCACCATCCTTCTGGGAATTCAACAGGCCCTCTCTGCGCCAACCTCCCAACCTCCCAACCTCCCTGGTTTGGACTCTTTCAGAGCCAGTGAGGAAGTCCTGCCCCGCAACCTCAGCCAGCGACTCCCCCCAGGACCACACACAATACTGTCACCATCGGAAACCACTCCCCGATTTCAGGATTCTGGCATCCCTCCCTGACCACCCACTCCACCCCTCCATCCCTCATGAGAGGACCCCCCTGCCACCCCATGTCACCCAGACGCCTCAAGGACAAATGACAGAAAGCAAGCAGTTACAAGCACAGCCATGAACACTTTAATAGCAGTGCTAAGGGCAGAAGACCAGGCCTCTCTCATCTGTGGGTAGTTTGGGGTGAGATGAAGCTACTGATGAGGTGTGGCTGGGCTCGGGGGCCTGGGCATCCCTACTTCTTCTTGGGAGCGGGTGGTGAAGCTGCGGGCTGAGAGAAGGCACTGGGCTGGAAGAGGCGGCGGAGATTCTCATTGTTGATCAGCGCCCTCTGCACGTGCTCCGGGCTGATGCGTACCCTGTGGTTGATACAGGCCTCCTTCCCCGCCAGGTCCAGGATGTTGGCCATCAGGTACTCAAGGATGCCAGTCAGGAACACGGGTGTCGCTGAGCTCAGGCGGTTGGCGAACTGACCCTCTCGCAGGAGGCGGTCCACGCGGCTCACGGGGAACTGCAGCTCGGCCCTGGTGGAACGGGAGAGGGAGTGTCTCTTACTGCGATGGCAGTTCTGGAGGTGTTTTCTCCGAGACATGGTGTCGGCTGGACGCTGCCTCTATCAGCCCAGACTGATGATCCTGCTGGCTGGGGCCTCCTGAGATGCCAGTCTCTCTCTGCTGGCTGTGTCCCCTGGCTCAGGTCTCTTATTGCTCAGGGAGCTGCCTTTGTGACAGCTCAGGCTTTGTGATGTCATCAGTGGCCACTGGGCCCTGGATCAGGACTGGCCTAGAAATGGCTGATAGGAAATCTGGTCTCTCTGTTGAAAAGACCATCTCTTGAAGGGAAGTTTTAACTTTCTGTCAGACTACAACATTCTAGCTGAAAATGTGTTTCAATGGAAAACTAATCTATGTCTGTAAAACACAACTCTGGGTTATTTCATTCCAGTCTTACACCATCTTTGAGCCCTTTTACATCCTTTTGGAAGCCTGTAGGTCACTGATACAACCTTTGCTGAAGGCTCAATTTCCTTGTCATACAGCAATCAAACAATCTGGCCTCTATTAATGTATTTATCCTACTATTTCTGATCAATATTACTTTTCCATGCTTTGGTTTCTCTTGTCAACTAGTTATAACATCTGCCCATTTCCTTATGTGATAAATGTTTTAATTCATGTTCCTATCTAGGTGTCAGGATTTTACACTTATTTGATAATTATCTTTGTTTTGGAAGACACACCCATATGTCCAATTGTTCCACCTATCATGGCCATGTGACTTCAATGGCAGAGACGTAAACTACATAAAAATTTAAAGCCCAAACATGTCTTTTCCTGGCTCTCCAATGTGAATTCAATGTATCAGTAACACATCATTGACCCTTTTTGTAATTTTTGTTTTCCTCTCTACTGATTTAGTGTATCTATTGTGTTTTTGGCTCCTTTACAGCTAATAAGCTATTTCCTGCTATTGATAGTCATGGTTGGTAATCTGGTTTTTAGTTTTCCTTGTATTTTTTTAAGTACATGTAACATAAAATTCACCATTTCAGCAATTTTAAGAATAGTAATTCAGTGTTTTTGTTACAAATACGTTCATGATGTTGTAAAAATATCTGTTCAAATTCCAGGATAGTTTCTTTAACCCCCAAAGAAATTCCACACCCATTAAGCAGTAAGGCCTTATTCCTCAATCCCCAGAAGCCCTGGCAAACACTCTACCTCCTGTCTCTATGGGTTGACCTGTACTAGACATTTTATATAAATGGACTCATATAATATGGGGCAGCATGTATCTTTGTTTCTTTCACGTAGCATGTTTTCAAGGTTTATCCACATTATAGCAGGTTATCAGTACTTCATAAATTTTTATAGCTGAAAAACAGTCCATTTTATACATATATGTGTGTATACATATGTGTGCATATGTATGAGTGTGTGTGTGTGTATTTATAAATACATGGGCTTCCCTGATAGCTCAGCTGGTAAAGAATCCACAATGGGGGAGACCTGGGTTTGATCCCTGGGTTGGGAAGATCCCCTGGAGGAGGGCATGGCAACCCACTTCAGTATTCTTGCCTAGAGAATCCCCATGGTCAGAGGAGCCTGGCGGCTGCAGTCCATAAGGTTGCAAAGAGTAAGACATGATTGAGTGACTAGGCACAGTATGTATGTGTGTGTGTGTATATATATATATGGAGAAGGCAATGGCAACCCACTCCAGTGTTCTTGCCTGGAGAATCCCAGGGACGGAGGAGCCTAGTAGGCTGCCGCCTTTGGGGTCGCACAGAGTCGGACACGACTGAAGTGACTTAGCAGCATATATATATATATATAATATTTCTGGTTTTTCCATTCACCAACTGATAGACATGTGAGTTACTTTTGGCTATTAAACATAATGCCACTATAAACATTTACATAAAAGCTTTTCTGTTAACACATGGCTTCAGTTTTTTTAAATGCAGATTTTTAAGGTTTTCTTTTTTTAATATTTTAAAATCTTTATTGAACTTGTTACAATACTGCTTCTGTTTCATATTTGTTTTGTTTTGTTTTTTGGCCACAAGGAATGTGGGATCTTAGCTTCTTAACCAGGGATCAAACCCATTCCCCCTGCATTGGAAGACGTGGTCTTAACCACTGGACTGCCAGAGAAGTCCCTGGCTTCAAACTTCTTATGTATATACCTAAAAGTACAACTGTTTGGTCATGTGGTGAGACTTTTTATTTATGATCTGACCATTTGAAGCTCTCTCTAGATTGATGGTTTGTAGAGATCTAGTTCTCACTGGGTGAGAAACAACATCAAATCTGGCTCATCCATCTTTTTTGTCTATTTTTGAGCTCAAATTAATGAAGAAGTTCATGTCCTCTGGGAGGTTGACTGTTTCTATGTTTATACTTGACCTATGGCTGAAATTGTAGAATTGAAGCTATAAGCTCTATTTCTCTGTGCCTGTATATCTGTGCCTGTAATTCAGAAATACTTTCACAGACTGTGTACATAAAGCTTTCCTACCTCTACATAGTATTAACATAGATGATAAATTATCTGAAATTAATGGGGCTCATTAATGATTGGCATATCTAGATAAACACTTGCTTACATATATTGAGTATTCCTAAAATTTCCTAAAATAAGGAAACTGAATTTCTGACCTTTTAAATACACTCCATTAAAAATATACTGGAGAAGGAAATGGCAACCCACTCCAGTATTCTTCCTGGAAAATCCCATGGACAGAGGAGCCTGGCGGGTTACTGTCCAGGGGGTTGCAAAGAGTCAGATACATTTCTCTAAGTCCTAAGGATTTGTGTTTATTTAGAACTGAGTTTATGAAATACTGTATTCTCCCTTTTCTTAACAGATAGCCTTGCTACTACCATTCACGTTTACATGGGTGCCTACTGGTGAATCCTTGAGGCTGGCTTCCGCTCTATCCATGTACTTCCTGCTCAACTCTGCCTTAGGTGGGACACTCTCTCCACTCCTGGCCCTCCTGGCAGATTCCTCCCTAGGCTGATGGACTGCACCTCCTGCCATGCCCTCCCTGAGGCCAGCTGCACCTTTCACACCTGCACTTCTCACCATATTTTCCTCTAGGACAGATGTAGACTCCACCGTCCACTTCCTTCCATGTCCTCCTCTAGGCAGAAGTATCCCCATCCTCTGCACTTCTTCAGCTTCACTTGCTCTCTGAACTCACGGAGTAGCTGCTGGATCCTGCCCTACCATGATGCACTTAGAACCGATCCCTCCCCTAGCTGCATCTTCCAGCCACGCACCTCCAGGTGCCCTGTCCCCTAAGCGGATGCCCACCCTCCCATGCTTCTCCTGCTGAGTCCTACCCTGGGCTGGCTGTAACCTCCACCCATGCCTCACCTAACAAGTATGGCCAACAGTTGGCTGCAGCCTCCATCTGGGCACCTGCTGTCAGTCTGCCCCTCAACAGAATGCTGCCTCCATTCATGCACTTCCAGCCTGTTCCTCCTCTAGACTGGCTGAAACCTCCATCTTTGCATCTCCTTCTGAATCTTCCTCTACACCAGTTGAAATCAACTCTCCTGCTCTTCCGGCCACAGCCTTCTTTACAATGGCTGCTTTCTGCACTGATGATGCTCCTCCTCCTTACTTCTCCCACAGGCTAGACACAACCTCTCTGGCTGCATGTATTGTCAGTTTATCCTCTAGGAGGCAGCTCCGCTGCTCACCCAGCTTCTGCTTCTATTGGGATGGATGCTCCCTCTCCTGCACCTCCCGCCATTTCCTCATCTAGGCTGACTGTGCTCTTCAACTCTGAAGCACTCGCCATGGCCCCCTTGGGCTAGTATAACCATCCACTAATGCATTTTCTATCGAGTCTTCCTTTAACCTCCCTGCTTTCCTCTTTTCACACACCTCCTGCTAAATCTTTGTCTAGGCTTGATTTTTCTCTCCGACCATGTACTTCCTGATGGCTTGAGCCTAGGTTGGCTCCACTCTGTACCACATAACACATGCTACACATCCTCAGCCACACTCACCCTGCCATATCCTCCTCTCAGCTAGATGGTCGCTCCAGCCACACACCTCCTGCCGGATTCTACCTTAGGATGGCTTCACCTTTGTCCATTTGTGTATGTTTTCCTATCCCTCCCCTAGGTGAGAAAGTCACTAAAACTCTGTACCTTCTGCTATGTCCTCCATGAGTCTGGTGACACCCCTCACCCATGAGCCTCCTGCTCAGTCCTCACCGAGGTGAGTAAGTCTCATCCTAGACTGGGTATTTTCTTCTTTTATTTTCAAGCAGAGGATAACTGCTTTTCAATGTTGTAATGGTTTCTGTGGTACAACAACTGTTAATCAGCCATAAGTATACAAATATCTCTTCCCTCTTGAGCCTCCCTAGACTGGATGCCTTCTTCACTTATGCATTTCTTAACACGTCCTCCTGTCTGCTGTCCACTCCTCCTGCCCAAGCTCTTTCTGCCTAGTTCTTCCCCAGGCTGATGGAGTCCTCTAGACATGCAGGTGCTCTTTACATGTCTGCCTTCAATCCATATACTCTCTGCCGGGTCCTTCCTAGACTGGCTGCACCCAACTAACGTTGACTGTGTCCAACCCTAAGATGGATGCTCCTTGGACCCACACACATCTTGCTGACTCTTCCTTCACCTATTTCCATGCTGCATCATCTTTGCCAAACCTGGGTGACACCCTGACTCATGCATTCCCCACTGGGTCCTCCTTATACTGGCTGCTCCTACTACCCATGACTTGACAGCCAGATAGGCCACCATACTCCCTGCACACTCCACCTTTGCAACTCCTGGCGAGACCTCCCCTACAGTAGATACTCTCTTCAGCCATGCGCTTCCTGCCATGTGCTTTCCTGGACTCTGTGTTCCTTCCATCTATGCACTGCTGGTCTGTTCCTCCCCTAGACAGACTGTCTGCCCCTAGTGCAGGCACCACCTGACAATTCCCCTTCCAGATCGTGTGCACCCACCACCATTTCACCTCGTGCTGACTCCTTCTTGCTGTGCCCTGTATCTACAAATCTCCTAAAGATTCCTCCGGCCATGCACTTCCAGCCCAGTCCTCTGGCTGCACCCTCCATGCTTACAGATCTTTTTGATCCCTCCAATAATTTGCCTGCATCTTCCATGTATGGAGTGCCTGCTAGACTCCCACATGGAACGGTTGCTTCCTGCACACATAAACTTCTGGCCAGTCCTGCCTGCTAAGTTGCCTCAGTCGTGTCTGGCTCTTTGTGACACTATGGATCATAGCCCACCAGGCTCCTCTGCCCATGGGATTCTCCAGGCAAGAATACTGGAGTGGTTTGCCATGCCCTGCTCCAGGGATCTTCCCCACCCAGGGATGGAACCTGCATCTCTTAAGTCTCCTGCATTGGCAGGCAGGATCTTTACCACTAGTGCCACCTGGGAAGCCCTAGTGATAATGCCAATCCTATCTGAGGCTGAATACTACACCTCTTCCCATGAACCTCTGCTATGTCCACTGATTCATATGCTGTTGGTTCTTTAAAAGGACTCGAATACTCCCTCAAGCCTTCTTCTTCCTGCCCTGCCACCCTTAGGCTGCATGCTCCCTCCACCCATTGCACCTCTTGACTAGTCTTTCCGAACTCTCCATACACGCACCTACTGATGACTGCCCCACAAGCACTCATGGGCTTCCTGCTGGTTCTCGTAGGCTCACTGCATGTTTCACTCATGCATTGCCTACAGGCCTTCCTCCTAAGGTGGCTGAACCTTCCTATCCTATAACTATTGCCATTTCTTCCACTAGATTCTCCCTCGACCAATGATCTTACTTGATCCCACTATAAACTGGGTGTTTTCCCAACCCACGTATTTTTCACAATTTCCTTCCTTCTGCTGGATATTCCCTCTTCTCATGTACTTCCATATATCTCGGCCTCTTGGATGGCTGTCATCACCAACCATGGATCATCTTCCAGTACCTTCTCTTCGGTGGTTGCAGTGTACATATCTGTGTACCCTGACATGCCCTATCCTAGGCTGGCTTCTCTCATGAACCTTTGGTCTTTCCTTTGGCTCTATGCTCCCTCCACCCATTATCTGCCCACGTAGTCCTACCACGAGCTCTATGTTCCCTCTTCCCTTGCATCTCTTGCTGAGACATTACTTAGTCTGGATGCTTCCTCTTTCCATACACATCTTGGTGGATCTTTACCCAGGCTGGCTGCATCCTCCAGCCACACACATCCTACCTGATCCTACAACAGCCTGGCTACACCTTTCAGCATGCATCTCTTGCTGGCATCCTATAAGCTAGCTTCATTCTATACCTACACCCTTCTATATGGCAGATGATCCTTCCTTAGGCTGGCTATACTGCACACACAAACAACTATTGCGATGTGCTTGCCCTAGGCTGGCAGCAATGTACAATAATGGACCTCCTCCACATTCTTAGCCCAAGACTCATGTCTTCTCCACCCATGCAGATCTTACCATGTCCTCCTTTAAGGTGTCTGTAAACACCTTTCAGTTCAGTTCAGTTCAGTGGCTCAGTCGTGTCTGACTCTTTGCAACCCCATGAATCGCAGCATGCCAGGCCGCACGCCAGGCCTCCCTGTCCATCACCAGCTCCTGGAGTTCACTCAGATTGATGTCCACTGAGTCAGTGATGCCATCCAGCCATCTCATCCTGCCGTCCCCTTCTCCTCCTGCCTCCAATCCCTCCCAGCATCAGAGTCTTTTCCAATGAGTCAACTCTTCACATGAGGTGGCCAAAGTACTGGAGTTTCAGCTTTAGCATCATTCCTTCCAAAGAAATCCCAGGGCTGATCTCCTTCAGAATGGACTGGTTGGATCTCCTTGCAGTCCAAGGGACTCTCAAGAGTCTTCTCCAACACCACAGTTCAAAAGCATCAATTCTTTGGCCCTCAGCTTTCTTCACAGTCCAACTCTCACATCCATACCTGACCACAGGAAAAACCATAGCCTTGACTAGACAGACCTCAGTCGGCAAAGTAATGTCTCTGGTTTTGAATATGCTGTCTAGGTTGGTCATAGCTTTTCTTCCAAGGAGTAAGTGTCTTTTAATTTCATGGCTGCCATCACCATCTGCAGTGATTTTGGAGCCCCCCAAAATAAAGTCTGACACTGTTTCCACTGTTTCTCCATCTATTTCCCATGAAGTGATGGGACCAGATGCCATGATCTTCATTTTCTGAATGTTGAGCTTTAAGCCAACTTTTTCACTCTCCTCTTTTATTTTCATCAAGAGGCTTTCTAGTTCCTCTTCACTTTCTGCCATAAGGGTGGTGTCATCTGCATATCTGAGGTTATTGATATTTCTCCTGGCAATCTTGATTCCAGCTTGTGTTTCTTCCAGGCCAGCGTTTCTCATGATGTACTCTGCATATAAGTTCAATAAGCCGGGTGACAATATACAGCCTTGACGTACTCCTTTTCCTATTTGGAACCAGTCTGTTGTTCCATGTCCAGTTCTAACTCTTGCTTCCTGATCTGCATACAGGTTTCTCAAGAGGCAGGTCAGGTGGTCTGGTATTCCCATCTCTTTCAGACTTTTCCACAGTTTATTGTGATCCACACAGTCCAAGGCTTTGGCATAGTCAATAAAGCAGAAATAGATGTTTTTCTGGAACTCTCTTGCTTTTTCCATGATTCAGCGGATATTGGCAATTTGATCTCTGGTTCCTCTGCCTTTTGTAAAACCAGCTTGAACATCTGGAAGTTCACAGTTCACGTATTGCTGAAGCCTGGCTTGGAGAATTTTGAACATTACTAGCATGTGAGATGAGTGCAATTGTGTGGAAGTTTGAGCATTCTTTGGCATTGCCTTTCTTTGGAATTGGAATGAAAACGGACCTTTTCCAGTTCTGTGGCCACTGCTGAGTTTTCTAAAAACCTCTCCCAGACTGGATGCTTTCCACCTACACACTTACTGCCCGATCTCCTTTGGATGGTGTTCCCCCACCCCCACCAAGCATGAATGCTATCCGAGTCCCTCCCTAGGCATAAAGTTTGTCTCATCCATGCTCCTTTTATCTACTCATCCCCCAGGCTGCCTTTACACATCTTGTCCTTCCAGATCTTTTACATAATCACTTCCATACAGAACTCATACACCACTGGCCATGTCCTACACATTCTGGCTGCATCCTTGGATGCACTTTCACCAGAATACTCTTCTAGCCCGCATCCTTTCTCCACCTATTCACCTCCATGCCCTCCCTAGCTTAGCTAAATGATTCAGTCAGACATTTCTGGTGACTCTCCCTGAGCTAGGTATAGACTTCCTGATTGACAAGGATCCCAGGTTCTCTACCAGACTAGTTGCTCCCCTCTCCCATGAGCTACACTCTGGGCTACCACTTCGCTGGATGCTCGCTTTGCCCATAAACCACCTACCTGATCTGCCACAGGATTAATATTCCATCCACCGCCGTCCCCCCTCCCCTTCCCCCTGATGCCAAGATCTTACCTAGCCTGAATACTCCCTTTTCTCTGATCTTTCTGGTTTCTGACAGAGGCTGGCTGCAACCTCTAATGATGCATATGCAACCCAGTCTTACCATAGCCTGACTACACTTATAACCCATGCATCTTCTGGCCTCATGTTCCCTACATTAGCTGAAACTTCATCCATGAATCTCCTACTAAAGGCATTCTACACCGACGCTCCCCCTGCGATCTCTTTCTGTATTTTCGATGATCCATTCACTGTTCACTTCTTACCGATCTTCCTCTAGGTTGGCTGCATTCTCCACAAATGTATCTCATCCCAAATCTTCCCCTAGATGGGATGCCTTCATGCATACGTATTCTTCCTTATCCTCCTCCAAGTTTGTAATTCCTTCCAATAAGGTACCTCCTCTATCATTTTCCCCTAGCCTAGAGTCTCCCTTCATCCATGCACTTTCCACCAGATCTTCTGCTTGAATGGCTTTCCCCTCTGTTGATCAATGCTCTCTCTAGGCATTGTGTCTGTGTTAGTCACTCAGTCGTGTCCAATTCTTTGTGACCCCATGGACTGTAGCCCAGCAGGCTCCTCTGCCCATGGAATTCTTCAGGCAAGAATACTGGAGTGGGTTGCCATTCCCTTCTCCAGGAGATCTTCCTGACCCAGGGATCAAACCCAGGTCCCCTGCATTGCAGGCAGATTCTTTACCGTCTGAGCTATAAGGGAAACCCTTAAAGCTTCCCTAGGCATGAAGCTCCCTATAACTATGTACTTCCTGCCTGGTTGTCTACTAGGTTAGCTTAACCGTGAACCCAACATCTTGCCAAGTCCTCCACAATGCTGGCTGCATTCTATACCAATGCACCTCCTATCTTGTCCTTCCCTTTACAGTTTGTACTCTGATCTGAACGTCCTCCAGAATACTTTCCTAGTCTGGATGTTCCTTCCCCTCCAGCAGCTCTCGTCATGTCCTCTAGGTTTCCTGCACTTTCTATACATATACCTCCTGTGAGGCCTCACCTAGGATGGATGCACCCTTCATCCAGCTACCTTGTGTTGGAACTCTCTTAAGCTGACTGCACCAATAATTTATGCATTTCAGCTGAATCCTCCTTTAGGCTGAATACCTCCCCCATCTATGTATTTCCTGTCAGAACATACACTAGGCTGGCTGCAGTCTCTATCTATGCACATTCTGCAGTCTAGCCCTAGACTTTCTTCACCAATACACCTACTGTCATACTCCAACCACCCCACCTGAATCTCCATCCAGGCATGTCCTGCCAGGTCCTCAGTCTCTTGGGGATGCTATAAACAAAATACCACAGACTTGAGTAGCCTTTAAACAACAGGCATGTTTTGCCCACAGTTCTGGAGGCTGAAAGTTTAATAGCAGAGCACAGGGATGGTCAGGTGAGGGCCTTCTCCTAGGTCCCACGCTCCTCATGGTATATTCACGTGGCCAAAGGGCAAAGAATCTCTCTGGAGCCTCTTTTGTAAGGCAATAAATTACACTCATGAGGCTCTACCCCTCAGGGCTTGAACACCTCCTGAAACGGACTTCCCTGGTGATCCAGTGGCTAAGAATCCACCTTCCAATGCATGGGATGCAGGTTCGATCCCTGGTCAGGGGAACTAAGATCCCACAAGCTGTGGGGTAACTAAGCCTGGGCACCAGAACTACTGAATTTCACATACTGCAACGAAGATCCCACGTGCTACAATGAAGATCTGATGCAGCCAAATAAGTATTAAAACACACACACACACACACACACACACACACACACACACACATAAAACACCTCCTAACAGTCCCACTTACTAATGCCACCACATCAGGCATTAGGATATAAACTTTCAGGGACACAGACCTTCAGACTGTAACATCCTCCCCTAGTCTCGTGCACTCTGCAGCCAGGTACCTCCTGCTGGCTCCTCTCTGAGGTAGGGTAGTCCCTTGTCAAAGGTCTCTATCTATGTTTCTTCTACAATCTTGTGTACTCCTTCCTCCATCAACATTCTCCTGTCTGGACATATCTGCAGCTGGGTACATCAACCATGCACCTTCTTTCATATCCTATGAATAAGCTGTTTGTGCTCCCCCTTCTCATGTACTTCTGGCTGGGTCTTACCTTAACTTGGCTACAGACTGCACTGATTCACCTCCTGCTATGCCTTTGCCTAGGCTGCTGACACTCTACAGCACCCCCTCCCAGGTGTTCCCAAGACAGGCTGCACCCTGCACCCACACACTTCCACCAGATGCTTCCTTATGATGGCTAAACCCTCCATTCACATACTACCTGCCATGCCTCACCCTGGGCTGCATGCTCCCCTCACTCATGGACTTCCTATTGGAGGTGACATAAGGCCAGCTGTACCTTTTGCATGACCTTCCCAGGTGGCTCAGAGGTAAAGAATCCACCTGCAATGCAGGAAATCCAGGTTCTATCCCTGGGTTGGGAAGATCCTCTGGAGTAGGTAATGGCAGCCCACTCCAGTATTCCTGCAAGGGAAATCCCACAGACAGAGGAGCCCAGGGGGCTATAGTTCATGGGGTCTCAAAGAGTCAAATACAACTCAGCAACTAAACAACAACAACCTTTCACATAGGCAACTACTGCAAAGTGGTCCTCTAGGGCATATACTTCCTCCAACCCCTCATATCTTGTCAAGTCATATGCCCTCTGCCATATCTTACATAGGTTGGAACCTTTACTTAGGCTAAGCCTACTATTTCCTCCCCTAGGCTGTCTGCATCTACTATCCATGCACCTGTGGCAGAGTCATCTCCTACTCTGGACATTCCCTATGCTAATTTGCTTCCTGCAAGATTCTACCCAAGAATGCCTGCAACACACACACACACATAAAACACCTCCTAAAACACCTGCACATCTTTCTGGTCTTCCCCTAAGTTGGAAGCTCCTTGAACATGCACTTTTGGCCAGTCTGTTACCAAAGCCTGCAATCAAGCACCTCCCTCAAGGTCCCTCTGTACAAGGCTGATGAAACCTTGTCCCTAATATAAGTTTAGGCTGGTTTCACTACAAGAGCTGGGCCCTAAACTTTACGTAAATTTCCCTCAAATTTGCTCTATCTCAGGCCCAAATCTCTGCTTCACAGGCCCAGAAATAAACATTTTCTATTTTTACAATGTCTGACAGTTTATAAAGGCTCACAAACCACCGAAGGAGTTTTCAGCATGCTTTGCCTCTTTCCACAGCCTTGTCTCCCATGGTCTCTACATATAATAACTCGGCTTATTCATACCTTCAATGAGAGGTTTCTGTCTTGGATT